>NC_090438.1:168177612-168477612 GCF_031143425.1 Pleurodeles waltl
ACCTCGGGGGCGACAAGGGCGCACATGCCCACTTTCCCATGCCATAAAACGTCTCTGCATAGTGCAGTTGCAGAGGCGTCGAACCTATGTCCTGGGGGGGCCTTTGCCATATACCCAGAGACCCCTATAAGACAAACACACACACAGTTGTTACATCTAAGAGTCGGTGGTTTTCCTGAAAATAAGGTATGAATCCACACGATGAAGGGTTAAGATAGGTTAGTTATAATGGTAGACATCGCAAGTGAGAGATAAAGTGCTGTCCAGGAATGTATGTCGGCTTGTACTGAGACAATAAAACCTTGTCTAACGCCGTGCCTAGGATGTAAACTCGCCACGCTGCTACCGGAGAATTTCATACATGATTTCACAGTCCCTTTTCGGGGTCTTTGGGTTCAGCAGCATGTGAAGAATTTAAAAAGAGAACTTGAAAGGAGGCGAGTTGTTTAAGGAAAATTAAATAAAGAGCTAGCCGCAGGGACAATGAGGGGCCCTTTCAGCCTATTACTCCAGCAAAATGCATAATGTCTCCACTGGGGGGTACTTCATACGAAAGGAAAATGGGAATTCAAGCATATCCATCATTTGTTTCACCCAGAGGGCAATTCTTGGCATGAATATTTATCCCAGGACCTATGCATAGCGACGCTGGCTTCTTTAGATCAGGCAATTCAATTACTGTACACATGTGGGAATCGGCATTTTTAGTGTACATGGCGCTGTTCTGAATTCATAAGCAGTTTTTATTGCAGCCGAGTGAGATTTCAGGAGACTGAGTGAGATAATAATGTCATGAAACAGCACGGAAGCAGGTGTACCCTGCATCACGTGACTGATTTTAGCTCTGGGGCCACAAGCACAATGGCATTCTTCATAACAACATCCTGGGAAGGTACCCTTGAGGAGGCAGATGGCAACTTCTGCAAGCAGTTTCAATGGTGATAACAAGGTTCTCACCTACACTGTCACCTTCCCTGAAAGGTTTGTGTATCTTGATAGGTAATATCAGGGTGTTGGAAATGTTTTCGTGAATAGATTAGAAACGTACATAGAATATCTGCTGTATGTCTGTTTTGAATTAAATTGGCCAGGAGTACCTTATTCTGTAACAAGGGCAGATATACACTGACACCCCAGAATGGTGTCTGTCAAGACCCCTAGTTGTCATCTTTAGACATTGCTTTCTCCATGTAACACACTAGATGCACTCACTAAATACATGCAATTAAGCCCAGGCTATCTGTACTAAAAAGTGCGCTGAATGCAAATGTCCTCACTTCACGTTTTGATCCATACTATAAATTAATCAAAGTAAGAAGTAAAACAAGCATTTGCAATGCAATGTGTCTCGCGTTTGCTCGAGTTAGAGCTATTAGCATTGTAAATTCCTAACTGGACTTTTTCTACAACATAAATTGAAAATAAAAAATAAAACAGTTGACATAAGCGAACTGATTCACAGCGCCACCGCCGCCCTTAGTGCGAAGGAGAGAAACAGAAGGAAAAAGAAGTTTGCTCGCAGTCAAAGTTATCGGCAAAAGTGCAATTATCCATGTAACAGGTTCGATGGCCAAGGCAGTAACAAAACCGGCCCAAGGCGCTGCTATTCTCAACCTAAAAAAGTGCAAAATAATTGGTAGAGTAGAAAAGAGAATCTTACTAATAAGCTGGTTTATAGTGTAGTAGAGTAATTTACAACCAAAGGTGTTGCATATTTAGGCCCTCCAATATACATAGGTTTGTTACACTTTTAGGTCTCTACTAAAACAGAATAGGGATTACCCCACTTAAGAGCTTGCCTCTGCTGTGGTTAAGAGGCACTTTGAGGAAGGCTCCTGTGACAGAAATTACACCATTATATATTAATAGCGATAACAATTATTGTGTGGGGGATTGTTACATAACATGTTATGGGCACACTCACCAACTTGTGGTAATCTGCAACTCTACCCTTGATGGTCTCTCACAGAATGAACTATGTCAAACTTTGTGCAGAATCCACCACTATGTTAGGTGACTGGATGACTAAAGTCTTTGGCCGAAGCGAGAATCGCACACTGGGGGACCCAATAGTGAAGAAGTAGGTATCTCTACAGATGGGAGGCCTTGCATGTGCTGGGCTCTTAATTGAGTGGCTAGATCTCTAGAGAGATGAGTGAAGGACCTGCTGTTTTAGGACGGATATTTTCTTACTTTCCACCTCTTATTCGGGCCCTTACTCTGGTACACTATAAATAAAGTGTGGTACAATATCACCAACACTTCCCTAAACCAAAATAGTCAAACATTTTTTTAGCTAGAACCTTTAAAGGTAGACACGAGGTAGGGTAAGGCACAGTTATATGGACAACCTCCAGACTCACAATATGTTTTCTTTGCATATCACCAATTTTATGATCATTAACAACAATCTAAAAGAAATTACTACCAATGGATTTGAACATGGGCTAGCGAGTGAGCATTGATAGCAGAAAGGTCCACTGAGCTAAGAGTACAATCTACAACAGAGAGTGCCCTTTTCTTGATGCTAGGTTTGACATTTTCTTTTGAGGTCGGATAGAAAAGAACTTGAGGATTTGGGAGATGGTAACAAAAAATGTATGAACCAGCTTTCAATAGAACAATTTATAAGACACAGCTTGGAGAACCTGAGCCTTTACTCTTAATCAGGCACTCATACGAATGCAATCATCTATTAGACATGTTATAAGAATTGAAGATGCCTATGGAATCCACAAACTTTAACTAATTCGAGTTGAATGTGCTCTGATGACTTTGGATTCAGGAGATACTTAATATATGTTAACTGAGATGAGACAGAAGAAATTCAAGTAGAATTGAATGAGATGGATCATCGCAAAAAGATATACAGTAAGTAACATGCTACATGGGAGAAATCCTCATCTCTCTTTTGTGATCAGAAATGATCATAAATCCAGCACTGCATAAGCTGTGCTATATATAGATCCCAGCATATGCTTGTATGTGGCTGTGTGAATGGTACCTGCGCTCAAAACGCATCTTGGATTTACACATTTTAAAAGTGCTGGCAGGGAGCATTTGTAATGTTTCTAGAAAGTTGAGTTACGTAATCCTACTGACCCCCTGTGCACTATTTGCTGCTCCCTGAGTTAAATGAGATAATATACCTCACTTTGTGTTCTCCACAATGAACACCCAGTCCTCAGGAACAACCTCAACATTTTGCTCTGAGATGAATAGAACTACCTTCAATTCTGAAAATAAGTAATAAATGGCCTCTTCAGTGCAGAATTATACAAGAATCTATCTACTACACCACAGGGAGTGGATGAAGAATGGTTGATTTGGGCCCTACTCACATATCTAGCTGATTTCTAGCCCCTTTCTCATAATATTGTTCTGATTAAGGTATCTGCTTCCTTCCAGGTGCTCTGAAGGGTACTTGGGTGTAGCACTACACAAAACTTATTAAATTAATAAAACAGGAGGCTTGAGAAGGTGGTAGAAATGTTTTGTGGGCACTCTATGATTAATCCCCAAGGGGTGCAGTAACAGTTTAAGCACATGAGTGGATGGCCCTCTTCCAGTCGCAGCAGATTATGCCCTGGTAGATTTTATTATATTGACTTCTCAATTAGGTACATTTATTACCGTAAGAAATATATATAGATATATATATATGTGTGTGTGTGTGTGTGTCAGACATCCAACGAAAAAAAACGCTCACTCAGAGAGAAGGTATTAGGGATTTACTCTAAAACACAACGCGTTTCGGCCAACTCTGCGGCTTTGATCACTATTATTGTCACTCTTTCCAAGAACTTAAGACTATATGTGGTCTTAAAGGTCACCCACCTGACCCCTTAACCCACACCCAGGGGTTAATAAAAATGGCAAAAAACTGCACTTTGTGGGCCTTGTGTAAACATCTACAGCATCTGAGCTCCTTTGTGTAGTGTCTGTCACTGAAGGTGTAGGGTCGCTTATTAGAAATGGGGTCTTTGGTTGGCAGTCAGGTTACCCCCTGTCCAAGCGAGGACCCTCATTCTAGTCAGGGTAAAGGAGAATCACCCTTAGTTAATCCCCGCTCACCCCCTTAGTAGCTTGTCACAAGCAGGCAGGCTTAACTTCATAGTATAGGTGTAAAGTATTTGTACCAACACACACAGTACCTCAGTGAAAACACTAGCAAAAGGACAGGACACAGATTTAGAAAAATAGGAAATATTTATCTAAAAAAATAAGACCAAAACGGCAAAAATCCGACATACACAAGTCAAGTTAGTAATTTTAAAAGCAAAAGTCTTAAATCCTTTAGTAACCAGTAAAAACACTGTTAGCGTTGAAAAGTACCTGGGTAATGTAAAAATAACCCGCACGGGCGAGTGTGCATCAAAAAAGGTTAGCGATGCGTTGATTTCTCACCCACAAGCGAGACCATGCATCGTTTCTCCTTCTCCAGTAGGGCCAGTGGACATTGTTTTTCCTCTCCACAGAAGAGCGATGTGTCGATTTGGTCATCACTCGGGTATGGGCAGGCGTTGCATCGTTTTTCCTCACCAAGCAAGGTTTGCGTCAAAAATCCTGCCGCGTGGTATCAGCAAAACCACGCAATGTGGGTTGCAACGTTATCAGCCTCTGTCAGCGGGTATTGCGCGTCGTTTCTCCACTGGGCAGGAGTCTCAGCAGAGAGTCCAGGTGCTGGCAGCAGAAGTCTTTGATGGCCCTGAGAATTCAACAACAGGAGGGAAGCTCAGGACAAGCCCTTGGAGATTTCTTCACAAGCAGGAATGCACAACAAAGTCCAGTCTTTGTCCTCTTTCACAGGCAGAAGCAGCAACTGTAGAATAGCTCCTCAAAGCACAGTCACAGGCAGGGCAGCACTTCTCCTCAGCTCTTCAGCTCTTCTCCAGACAGAGGTTCCTCTTCATGTCCAGAAGTGATCTAAAGTCTGTGGTTTTGGGCGCCCTTCTTATACCCATTTTGGCCATCGAAGTAGGCTTACTTCAAAAGAAAGTCTCTCTTATTTGTGAAATCCTGCCTTGCCCAGGCCAGGCCCCAGACACACACCAGGGGGTTGGAGACTGCATTGTTTGAAGGCAGGCACAGCCCTTTCAGGTGTAAGTGACCACTCCTCCCATCCCTCATAGCACAGATGGCTCATCAGGATATGTAGTCTACACCCCACCTCCCTTTGTGTCACTGTCTAGAGAGAGGTGCAAACAGCCCAACTGTCAAACTTACCCAGAAAGGGAATCCACAAACAGGCAGAATCACAGAATGGTTTAAGCAAGAAAATCCCCACTTTCTAAAAGTGGCATTTTCAAACACACAATCTTAAAACTAACTTTACTAAAAGATGTATTTTTAAATTATGAGCTCAGAGACCCCAAACGCCATGTGTCTATCTGCTCCCAAAGGGAATCTATACTTTAATCATTTTTCAAGGTAGCCCACGTTAACCTATGAGAGAGATAGGCCTTGCAACAGTGAAAACCGAATTTGGCAGTATTTCACTGTCAGGACATATAAAACACATTAGTATATGTCCTACCTTAAACATGCACTGCACCCTGCTCATGGGGCTACCTAGGGCCTACCTTAGAGGTGTCTTACATGTAAGAAGAGGGAAGGTTTAGGCCTGGCAAGTGGGTAAACTTGTCAAGTCGTATTGGCACTTAAAATCTGCACACACAGACACTGCAGCGGAAGGTCTAAGCCATGATTACAGAGCTACAAATGTGGGTGCCACAGCCAGTGCTGCAGGCCCACCAGTAGCATTTGATATACAGACTCTGGGCACCTCTAGTGCACTGTACTAGGGACTTGCCAGTAAATCAAATATTCAAATCATGGAAAGCCAATTACATACACATTTTATACGGGAGCACTTGCACTTTAGCACTTGATAGCAGTGGTAAAGTGCCCAGAGTAACAAAAACAGCAAAAACAGAGTCCAGCACACATTAACAACCTGGTAAACAGAGGCAAAAAGTTAGGGGAGACCACGCCAAGGATGAAAAGTCTAACACCGCTCCTGAAGACAGTCTAAAAAAATCCAATCCTTTTGAGGAAAATGTTGACTCTCCATGCTAGAAAAAAGCCAACTTAATTCACACTTCTGTTATCAACACGCATCATTTTCCAATTCCCACTTTCATAGCATTCAGTTACCTTCCTGTTTTTTGTTTTTTTAATCGTGTGGCACTGCTGCATACGCCATCTTACTTTTCCCCTCCCCCCAACGTCTCAGGTTGCTATGAGGTTAACTTGTTATATTCTGGCGGATTTCCAAAACATTCCTGAATACTATTCCCAATTGTAGATTACTTTGCTGTGTTCTTGGATTACAAACACCTCTTTCTTCTGTTAATGCTGATTTCCAGCTAATCCTTGTAGGTTCATCAACGGAAACCACACGCACGAAAAGACGCAGTCTAGATACCTATTCGCGCTCGCTTTCCTTTTGGAATTTTAAGATCACAGCAAATGTGGTTCCCGTCTTTAGGGAATCTTGGTGATGTCCACTTGCATCACAGAGCCGCAGTCCGCACGCGCACTGCAGGGCTCCTCTAGGAAGGAAGCGTGCAGGTCTGGTGCACACATTCCTGAGAATGTGCTTGTTTGCACACTGTGTACGATTTCTTCAAAAATGCTTTAATTGCCTTATTCATATCCAGCACTCCTCAGAGCGCGGATCATTCTGCGTACTGCTGCAGAGAGCCTTGAATGCCGAGGCCTTTTCCCTGCAGCAGCAGGAGGTGGCTGATTATCCATTCAGTGCACACCACAGGGTGCCAATTTGATTTTATTGGCCCATTTAAAGGGCAAATAAACCTTTGCTTTTTCAAGAAGAAAAAAGAAAAAAGGACCAATTACTGCGGTCCTCCCTCCACTCATTTACCACTTCCTTCCTAGAGCACTGTTGTGATTCTGCGCCATTTCAGAAAAAAAAGTCTGCCTCTGCCAACAACAGTCAGCACTTGATCTGCAGGTAACCCGTGTGCTTGAATCATTGACTTTATGCCTCTCTGCTGGTCCATTACATCATTTGCAAGCTTTATGGAAGGACAGAGCGCGAGCCACACCAAAAGTGTAAGAATCACCCCTTACCTTCGTTTTAATTTCAGTACGTATTACGTTCTCCTGCATCATGCGATGCAACAGGCAGATCAGCTTATTACACTGCAGGGGATTGACGAATGCCATGCTATTGGAATTTGAGGAAGGGTAATCCCTTAACATTACCACTGCCTTTCCTCTTCAGAAAATCTTACAGTATGAAGGAAACACATTTCGGGGGGACAGGGAACACCACCAGCCTTTAAACTATTTTTTAGCCTCAGCCCACTTCACCACACCTGTGGCCCTATTACATATAGGAAGCACTTTTCATGGTCGGGCCACGGCGCATCTTCAAACCGTGCGCAAGCAGGGAGAGTGCACCCTATTATGTTGAATGCGCTGCCCTGAGGGCAGCTGCAAACTTGTGCTGCCCTAGGGTAGATCATTCAAGGGAAATACAGAGCTGCAGCTTCAAAGCCACTCCGTGTTTCACAGTGCAGGGGGCACCGGCCTGCTCTTTCAAAAGGGATAAGAGATCCCCTTCAGGGCAGGTGCAGTGGGTCATTGCACTCGCCTGCAGGGAGATGCCTGTGGGATGCATAGGACCCACCTGTTCACCTGTAGAGGGCTGCCATCAGGGGGCGCACAGAGGGCCACCTTTTTGTGGCGTGCTTTCAGTGCGCTTTCTGATAGCTTCTTTGCCTTGGGGGAATGAGGGAATCTCTTCACCTCTGCGCCCACACTGTATTATGGATGCTTGTGCAGAGGTAAAGAGATTCCCTTCTTTACAAGGGGTCACAGCCCCATGCAAATGACAGAATCCTCTTGAGATAGCGCTGGTACTATATGTGCACCATCACCATCTGTACTATTACAGAAGGGGCAGCATAACCCTTCTGTAGTACCAAAGTGCCCCGGGGATGCACAAAGCAGGCAGACATGCCTGTTGTGCCCTCAGGGCACTTCAGGTAATACTGCTCTAGATCTTTCACCAGGAACACTTTTTTTGCGTGGATATAGAATTATGTCTTAATATAGAATTAAGTAGATGCTACTATATATTTTGAGGTTCTTTTAATTTAATTGTTTAGCTTTTTTGTTTTTATTGGGACATACTGTTGGACAGCCCTTTCTTGTAGTCTTTTTGCAGTCAAATATAGAAAACACTATGCGTTTTTCTGCGATAAGTCTTGTCATGCAGGTTTTTATCTGGCTCGATTCTCATTCGAACTGCTTTTAAGGCCTATGACTCCTTTGACTAAGCTTTATCGTCCATGCGTTCACAGTCACAGGTCCTCTTTTATATAAATCCTTATTCAGTGTGTGTCAGGGGTAGCGATGATCCTCACTGCAGGATACCCGTCCATTTCCTTTCTCCCTTGCTGTCCTATTGTATTAGATTATCCTTCCTTCATGGTGCATCAGGATGAAGAATGCACCTCATGGGGAGATCTCTGCTAAACTCCTATATTTTATAGGGCCCAGGGTCTGGTTTAGTGGGAACTGTTCTTTCTCTGGCAGTACATTACCGCCTACTCTCCTGTTTTTTACATAGGTACAATTTTGTATTTGGTGGAATAATGCTCATTAACATCGTCTGGGTGTTATACGGTTCCTACCAAGATAATAGCACTGTCTATTTAGGACAGCAGAACTTCCGAATCTGGGAGACCAAGTCCATCCACACCATCAGAAACTATTGGCCGAATTCCTGTCTAGCTCACAGTGCCCCACCCGACCCCTAACCCTACTTGGGGGGAGAGTGATTATGGCAACCTGAACATGATACTGTGACTCCCCAGTGAAGTTGTCGAAACAGATTTCACCCTTTAGTCGGATTACTAATGCATGCTCAGGCAAAAACACAAGGGTGGTACAAGAAGTTTTCGATATATTTATTGAAACAATCATAACCTTGCGTAAAGATATGGAGCTGTGATAATTAAGCAGATGGACAAACCAAAGTAACCAGCATTATGAACGTGGTAAAGACAATGAATGTTCAACCATGATACATGAGTTCTAGAGGTTCTAGAAGCTCCTACCTAGCCCTAAGACTATACTGAGAGCATATCGCGACTGAGAGCATGTCGTGTGTACCCTTGTGCCTGGCCTGATCTAAAGGAGTAGCCTGAGCCCCATACCTGGAGGCAGTGTCAGGAGTCATCTCAGGAAGCTGGTAGATTAGCACCAGTAAAGCTGCTTGTCGCACACACAGCGTTCGTCCAAGGATAGTCACGGCTAGAATGCCCCCTGCCCTTTCCGGTCAGTGCATCACTTATGTAATGCTAGAAGCATAGTTCTGATTCAATGCTCTGTCTGGATGCTAGAAGCTGCCTCTTGCAAGGGCAACACAAGAACCAGGATATCATGTACAGTGTTCTTAGCCTTGAACAAAATGTACTGATTACATGTTGAGAAAAGGCTAACTAAACAAGCATGTTATACAGCATATTCCTAGAAGAATATCATACAAGGAAAATGTGAAAATGTCATTGCTAAAAGCGATGCAGCTAAAATGTGTAAAATATAAAATATAGAATGAAGCTAAAAGAGGGGAACCAACTCAGGTCCAAGAGGTCCTCACAACATGGGTTCACGTTGAGAGCTGCTGCTTTACTGTGATGACTGATCACCATACTTATCATTTATTGAGGTCTTTCAGTATTACTGTTGGAAGGGTTGGCCTTGCAGAAAGATGTTTGCTCTTTTTCTTCCCACTTTACTTTTCGGAAGGGTGCAGGTGGGGTAAGTACATTTTATTCAACCTCATTGGATGCCTTGACGTGCAGGTAGTAGGGTGCAGGTTCATGGTACCTCTTCCATGCTCAATGTCCATAAACGACTGGGTGATGTTACTGTGTATGTGACCCCACTGTGTTTGATTGCGTTGCCTGCTTAATGCTCTGCTTTTCTAGAGGTGGAAACTCAATTAAGTTAGTTGAGCATCCACTGCTGAGATCATTATGAGACCTACAGACTACATGTTCAAATCGTTGCAAGCTAGGTTCAGGCTCTAATTTTTATGAGTTTTTCACATAAATACCATTTGCCTATGATAATACGAACAACACTGCTATTTACAGTATGTACAACCTCAAGCATGTTGTACTAAATAGTGGGCAAATCCTGTGCTTTTAAAGGGGTTAGTGCCCTTGTTATGAGGATGATTATTGCTTTCTATTTTCTCTGTGATACACTTCCCTCTTAGAATTTCACAGGCATTATCACCTCAAACCCAGACAAGGCACGGGTTGATACAGCACAGAAAAATGATATTGAGACATTCATGCTATCGAGGTATTCATGCAGTATAAAGCTTGGGGCTTAGTATGTTAACTCTCATTATGCCACTCAGGTTTGATGATGAATGAAGGAATGAGTGAATGAACGAATGAATGAATGAATTAATAGGTACTTGTAAGTTCGTGTTCATCAAACTGCATCTTGGGGGTAGGACTAGTGCAGTAACCTACTAGAAAGTGAGAAAGAACAGATTATTTGGTGAGGTGGGTTGATAAGGCTTTTTGAAAGGAGGAGCGGTTTGTGATGCTTCCCAATGGTAGTGTCAGCCCATATCACAGGTTGGGGGCTAAGACTGAAAAGGCTCTGCCTCTCACTCAGGTTTGTTCAAAATGAGGGACTGGTACCGTACACTGACAGGTTGTACACAGTGAGCGTGAGAAATTGTAGTGGGAAATATGGAGCTGGATGGCAGTAGCACCTGTGCGATGGAGGCCTGATGAACCAGCCACAGAGTTTCAAACGTTATTCAGTTTTCAGTGAACTTCGCTTACATTCTCGAATTTTTGAAGCTGAAAAACTGATCTGACAGCCAGATGGGAGATGTTGGAATCTGGACAAGTTCTTAGCTGGAAGCTGAGATAGCAGACATAACCCAGTCTGGATTGAATAGAGTCACCTACAATTAAAGCCCTTTGATGCTATGGAATCAAGGTGAGGACCTATATTAGCTGCCTTAGTTGAAGGTAGCATGCAGAGACTACTCATTTGACTTCACTTTCCATGAAAATATTTTCAGTAACTCAGAAGTCAAGGTTATGGACCAGTTCAAACAGGTGGGGTGGGAAGCTGTCATTCCATAAGATGTCAGGCCACAAATAAGATTTTTTGTTTTGACAGCATTCAGTTGAAACATTTTAGTACTCATCCAAGCCTTTATGTACAGGAAACAAGATTGAAGCGTACATTGGATCCCTTCTGGAGCGCCGTCAAATGTGAAAATAAGCTGTGTGCCATCAGCATAGGAATCCATAAATCTGATTATGTTAATCAGAGAGGTCTCATATCGATGTCTCATATCTATATGTATTGCTCTCTCTCTCTCTCTCTCTCTATACACACATATATATATATAACAGGACCTTAACATTGCAGTCGGCTCCTAATGAATGTGGCGGTGCGGCGGGTGCAGCAGCACTCGTTGAGCATTCTACTGCCCGTAATTCGGGCAGTGGAATGCGCGACGGGGCTGTGCATGGGGGCCCCCATTCTGCCAGCCTTTCCATGGCGGTGTAAACTGCCATGGACGGGATGGCAGATGGGGACTCGTAATCCCCAGGGCAGCGCTGCTTGCAGCGCTGCCCTGGCGTATTACAACCACCGGGACTGCCAGGCTGCAGGCTGATGGCAGCCTGGCAGTGTCAGTGGTTGGATCATGGCGTAATGCCGTGGTCGGCCCGCCACTTTGGCGGCAGTCCGACCGTGACCCTGTGGGTCATAAAGAGGCCCTTTGTGTCCTGACTAAAACATTTTAAAAAGTGGCTATATGGTGAGGCTTTACTGTACTTTTGAAATACAAAAATAGTCCCTTGTGCACTGTAATTGAAGCAGTCTATAGAAGACAAAAAGAAACACAAAACATCCAAATACATGAGGTAAGAGAGTGAGACTGCGCTGGGTGAATCCGAAGCACACTTTATGTATACTTTAAAGAACTAGTAACCACAGGTTTTGCAGAAAACTGTGCTGTCAAGCATGAAATAAAATGGAAAGGAAAATTCAAAAAGAGATGTGTCGGAAGTGTGCAGCCAAAACATGTAGTTGCAAGCAGCGGCTCCTACGCTATTGAGGACTGTCGCCCCACTAGCTAAGAGCCAGCAGCTGAAAAATAAAGCAATATTTTATTATCATTTTATTTTTCAGCTGCTAGCTCAGCCAGCGAGTGCAGGGAGGGGCGTGTCTGGGCCATGGGTGGGGGGAGGAGGTGTGGAGTGCACTTAAGTGCGCATGTCAGTTTGACCGGCCATCTTAGGCCGGCCAAACTGACATGAGCACTCACATTTCTCCAACCTGGCTGTGTTGCACAGCCCGGTTGGAGAAACTGCACAGACTCCAATGCACTGTCTGAGCAGCAGACCAAGTCGCTCAGACCAATCCTGGTGCTACTCTCATGCTAGGTATTGCATGAGAGCAACGCCAGGATTGCAAGTGGAGCCTGTGCTGGTGTCCTAGGGACTGCTGGGACACCATCAGGAGACGGAGAGAAGAGGAGTGAGGCAGTCAACAGCGGCAGGACAGGTACGTTTAAAAAAATATATTATTCTCCTTCTCCCCCCTTGAGATTTGCAACGGCCGCCAATGGTAATTGCATGGTTTGGGGAGAGTGGAGGGAAGAATTATGAAACTGTGAGCAAGTGTAAACAAAGTTGAATAGATTACTATCCCACCGTGAACATTTGTGGAAATGATTACAAACTGCAAGACCTTTTAAGTGAAACGGTGCATCAATGTTCGACGAAAACAGGTCGACATTTACCAGCTAAGTATTCCTTCACGTTTAAAGGACAGCATTTGCAATGTGACATTTCAGGCTCTATTTTTGCAGTACATTTTCTCTCGTTTTTTTTAATTTATTTTTTTTACTTAAAACTGCCTGCAGCACATTGTTTATAATGCTTTCTTGAAACAGGAAGCAATTGTGCTTGAAATGTAACATGGTTCAATATTAAGTGTTATTTATGATGAGACTATTGTCACAAACAGTCTAAAACCTAGCACGTGATTCCTGGAATAGGTCATTGTTAATGTGCTTTTCCACTTTGGTGCCTTTCATAATGTATTCTGAGCAATGTCCTACCTACAGATCGAATATACAAAATGTCACTGTTTTTAAAGTTATAGAGGTATATAATTTGAGACGACCTTAGGAAGAATTAATATATTATTGTTGGTTGAATATAGCTCTTCTTTTGCGTTAATTTTAGTAGAGAAAGGATTTCCTCTCCCACCAATATTGATAGCTTGGGAAATGCAGAGGTTACTGAGCCACTATTATTATCCTGCAGTTAAACTAACTGAAATTTAAGATTTAATGATGAAACAAAGATAATCCTGATGGACGTTAAATTGCTTGTACTGGATCCAGTTGAAAGCATATGTAGAAAGTTTGAGTTCTGTCTTAGAAACTGGCATTACTGTCTTCAGTTTAAGCCAATATGATATCCTCTTGTTTTTCTTCAGGACTTGCGAAGTTTATTGTCCAAACCCATACCCAACCTAACCCAGCAGAAGACATTTGTAACTTAGCTGGATTTTTTTACACATCAAAAGGACGGAACATTTTGAGACAATTTCACATTATTTGGAGGACATTTTAGAGTTTAAATGTAAGGAATAGTATAAATGGCTAACTTGGCCAAAAGTTCCCAAAAAGCCCATTTGACTTTATTTTTTGGAGCATTCTTTGGAACAGAACCTGCACTACCTAGTAATAAGGTAATGAACAACTGCATTCATTGCACCAAAAAACAAAGCAAAAAGAAGCCAAAGTTTCCCTTTCTTCGGTGTTTTTAATAATATGTTGGCACTTGGCAGAGTCCTAAAAACCTCCAAACTGCAGTGACATGTAAAGTCTGACCTACTTTGATAGAAAACCAGGGTAAAACTGAATATGCAGTAGGGCTCGCCCTCAACTCTCCTCTGCTATCTTTTTTTTCGCTCCTTAGGCTTTATTTGTCAGACACCGTGATGCCAAAGTACGACCTCCTGTTTCAAATTACACCACTGCAAAGGCAGTTACAATAATGCACACCAAGGACGTCTGCTGTGATCTACATTTCAGGGCAGAACCAGCCTTTCATGCGTCCAAGGCGGGTAAAACGAGTACCAATACATCTTGAAGTAGTAATACCAGCTATTAAGGCTACTTGAAGTAACCGAACCGAGGCCTACGGCAAGGAACAGGCGTGCAAACACGTGGCAAGTCACTGGGTTGTTGGAGTAGGAAACCTTGTCAGAATGTTCATTTTTGTTCAATTGAGTATAGTATTTCTTCTGCCAGCAGCCAGTGAAAAACGAGTCATACCGCTGAAAGCTAATGTATCGATCCCAGCATGCACAGGCCGATGACGCAGTGCGCTTTTTCCATTACAGTACTTCCAGGCCATCTCTCGCCGCTAGAGACAGGCGTCTGGTTCCGGTGACAGACTGCTGCGTCAGCGGATTCTGCAGCTCTTATTGCATAATAATGAAGGACTTTTGGGCAAGTGCTGCTTTCGCAATGATTCTTTTTCAAAAAGGCTATTGGTTTTCAAAGCCGAATGACGCTGGAGTTGTACCGAAGCTTGCTGATTTACAATGCCGGGCTACAACGCTTGTCTCTGCAGCACAGTGTGCAACGTGTTGGGCGTAAGATCTCCTTAGATCTCACTCTTCATATTGCAAGAGTTCTGAATAGATCTCTTCATCTGGTTAAACACGTGAAATTGTCAATAATTATGGTTACAAGATTCTTACTGTCTGCAGGTGTAATAATATCAGGATATTTCACAAACGATTATGTAGTGTATTTACGCATGCAAAGTAATCCTGGCCTTTTACCCAGCTGTGCTTTAGTGCTGGTATATATAGCCCATAGTAACACTGCTAACAGCACCCCGCAAGCCCTGTTGGCAGCATACAAGGCCAACATGCGAGGATGATTAATGAGGGAGTAGGCCCTCCGTAGGAGAACATTCACAGAGAACAGTCACCAATTAGAACAGTGCATCAACCTGCTCAATGACTAATGCTGCCGCAACCCCATGAGAGAGAACCTTCAACAACTCAAATAAGTCATTATGTGCTCATGTCCCTGGCAGAAAAGGTGGTTGGGCGAATTAAGCAAAGGCACTATGAATTTTATGAGAAGGGTGGTCAGTTGTTGGCTTAATAGCTGAAATATGACTAATCGTATGGCCAACACCAGCCATACCATCACACAGGGGAGTGGTCACCAATCTAATACAGATTACAGAGGAATTTCCCATGTTTTATAAGCCCTTGTACTCTGCTTCTGAGGGTGAGGATAAAACACCAGATGAGATATCCTTCTTCAAGAACCTCCCTCTCCCCATCTCATTGTGGATTTGGCTGCTGAGTTGGAGTGAGACATATTGTGAAGGGACATAGTGGAGGCCATCACAAGTTGAAGAAGGCATTCCACCAGAATTTTATAAATACACAGGCCTTGCTTCCCCAGCTGGGCAAAATATATAAAGACAAGAAGGATAAGGCTTCTCTCCTCCCAGAATTCAGTAAAGCCACCATCGTCCTCACAAAAAGGGACAAAGATCTGCAACTTTGCAACACTTGGAAGCCCACTCCTTAATCAACACAGAAATGAAGATCCTAGATGAAATATTGGACACTCGCCTCAAATGCTTATTCCCTGCATTACTTCACAGATCCCAGGTCAGTTATTTTCCCAAGGAGATCATCCACGTAATCATATGAGACTGTAGTCTTATTATCTGGCGGGCTTCCAATGATGAGGAAACAAAGGTTGCACTAGTGCTTGATACTGAAAAGGCATTCATTCTGATTGAATGGCCATATCTTTTTCAGACATTACAAAGAGCGGCCTTTGGCCATGGACTCGTACAGATGATTCAACTCCTGTACCACCTCCCCACAGCCTTAAATACAAGTAGTGGTTTTAAATCTGATGATTTACCATTGCCGGTGGGAGGCAGCAGGGTTGCACACTGTCACCGCTTCTCTTCTTCCTTGTGTTAGAACCTCCAGTAATTAAAATATGTCCAGCCACCCAAATTGTCATCCAAATTGCAGGAACCCTTACATCAGCTCGAGATATTACAATACTTCTGCACACAGGCAACATATTGTTGCTGCTAACACACACTGACATATTATCCTGCCCATCTCTCCTTAATAAATTAGTTCAGATGCTTCTATGAATACAAAATCAACTGGGATAAGAGTGAGGTCCTGTCTCTCAACTGCTGTACTCCTCCGGAGTGTCTGCCATTCTCACAGTGCCTGTGCCCCACCTGTAATATTAAATATTTGGGGATCTTGGTTGGGCCTGATCTGCTCCATGCTTCTAAGAAAAACCTGATACTTATACTAGTGAGGATGGCAGTAAATTTTGTAAGATGGTCCCACTTGAAATTATTGTTATGAAGCATGTAAGACATGTTGAGGTGGGATGAAACCTTTTTTAGGCAGAAACCATGGTCATGGGTGGGGATGGTTAGAGGGGGTGCTCCGCCTTGGATTTAGGTACAGCCTGGTGTGCAGCCTCACAGTGCAGTATAACACTCTGGCTGTCATAGTGTTACACTGCCTGCACTAGTACATTCTGGTGTGCAGACTCACAGTGTAGCGTAACACTACCACCGCTGTAGTGTTACGCTGCCTGCACTAGTACGGAACCGTTAAAATTATGCCCCCGTCCGAAAAACTTCTGTGGATGCCCATGGCAGCAACTACAGTCCTTGTCAGGGAGAAGTCACAAGAAACCCCAAATTATTCTGTGCTTAACCCTCTTGTAGCTTGGCACGGAGCAGTCAGGCTTAACTTAGAATAATAAAGTGAAAGCACCACACAAGAGGAATCCCACACCAGATTGGAAAAATAGTGTACATTTTAATAACTAGAAGAAGACAACACAAAAAAGATCCAATTAGTAGAACTGGAAACATTCAGTTTAAAAAATTCCAGTGAATATAGTGCAAAAATGCACAAAATGCCAACTGTGGTTATCTGGTCACACTGGACTAGGACAAGGTCACAAGTTTAGGCCAACCATGATGGAGCATGGGCCAGCTAGAGAGACCCACTTACGCCCACTGAGCAAGACTGCCTTAAATCCTGGATGCGGAGTGTTGCGAGGTTCCACATCGAATATGCAGACTGCAGCCGAGGAGATGCGAGGTCCAGGCCAGAGATGCATCGCACAACATTAGTTCCAGGGAGCTGGGAGGCTGTGAGGAGAGGTCCTGTGTCATTGTCGAGAGGGCCGTTGATGAGGGGGCTTGGAATGCGAAGTGCTGCACCAAGGACTCGTGAACTGGCTGGTTCCGAAGAAGCTGAGGCGCATGTGATGCGAAGCCCTGTGTCATCTTTGAGACTGCTGTGACGAGGGGCTTGCAATGCATGGGCCATCGAGGGGGACTTATGATGTGAAGTCCTGCATTGAGAATTTGTCGCACACCAGATGGCTATGAAGAGGCTGCGAGGCTTGTGATGTGAAGTCCTGTGTCGTCAGGGAGACTGTCGTCAACGAGGGGCTTGCGATGCATTGTGCAACAGCAGTTCTGATGGGGCTGTGAGAGCGATGTGGAGTTCTTGCTCTCGGAGAGTCCTCACAGCAGAGGCAATACATCTGTTCTGCTCCTGGTTGCACAGCAGCAGAGGATATGTTTTGGTTCTGCTAGATCCACAGATGGGCTAACAGAGCACCTTCAGGCCCACTTCCAAGAAACTAGGACTTAAGTGGCACCACTTTGCAGGGTGGGACTCCCAGTTGCAGAGCTCAGGTGCTGGTTACAATAGACTATCCCTTGGAGTCACTCCAGTGGCCCATGGTGCACGTTGCAGGTCCAGGCTTCTCACCCAGCTAAGAGGGAAGCAGGTCAGCACAGCAGGGCAGCTGAATAGTAGGCTTTTCAGCAGCACAGCAGTCTTTCATCCTGGCAAAGTCTTCCACAGGTCCAGAACTGCCCTAAAGAGTTGGTGTCTAAGGGTCCATTATTTATACCTGATGCCCTTCTTCTGGAAAGTGGGAGAAGCTTCTAGAAATTTTCTTTGCATTACCAGGCATCCAGCCTTCCCTGTCCTGGCTGCAGACTAACTACAGAGGGTATGCAGCCCTTTGTGTGGAGGATGGACATTGCCTGTTCAAGTGACAGTAGGGCCATGCCTAGCTCCACCCACCCATTCTGCAGTGATGGTCCATTCCAGGCACACCTAAGGTCTCTATTGTGTGTCGCTGCCTAGGACGAATGCACAAAAACCAGCTGCCAACTACAGCTAGTCATGTGACCCAGAGATAGGGTGGAAGCACTAAATCGCTAAGGCAGGTAAATGATACATTTCTAAAAGTGGTATTTTCAAAACTGTAATTCAAACTCCAACTGCACCATAAAAGAGTGCTTTTCATTACAATTTCAAAAACACCAAACATGAACTGTTTACCTGTTTCCATTTGGAAGATATCCTTATTAAATGTAATAAGGTAACTACAATGTGACCCTAGGGGAGAAGTAGGCTATGCTATAGTGAAAAAGGAATTTAAGGGGTTTTCACTACCAGAACATGTAAAAAGTTTAAAGTTCATGTCCAACTGTTTAACACACTGCACCCTACCCTCTGGGCTGTACAGGGCCTACCATATGGGTGACTTACATGTACTAAAAAAGATAGGTTTGTGCCTGGCTGTTTTATTTTGCTGGGCCAACATGATAGTTTAAAAACTGCACCCACGGGCTCAATGGCAGTCCTTAGACATGTTTAAAGTGCTACTTAAGCGGGTGGTATAATCAGTGCTGTAGACCCACTTGTAGCATTTAATTTACAGGCCATGGGTACAGGTACTGGCACTTTACTAGGGACTTACAAGGTAATTAACTATGCCATTTGGATACAAGCATAGTCTACACATTTAAGGAGAGAGCACAAACATGTTAGCACTAGTTAGCAGTGGAAACTGCACAGTGTTCCAAATGCCAACAAAAACAGGTTCATAAAACAGGAGAGTGAAGGAAAAAAATTAGGGGGTGACCCTGCAGAAAAGGCCAAGTCCAACATGCATAACAAAGAATCATTACAAAATAATATATTAACAGCAAACTTTCAAGTCCAGAACACAACATGGTATCTGTTGAAAGGTCAGGACTGACTAAAGTGAAACATTTTCCACGGATACACTTGCCAGCTATGGATGTCCACACAATAACAGCACCACCTTGAAGTAGTCAGGCAAAGAGTGCAGAAAAGAAGCTCCAAGCATACTTAAAGCATCAAGTTTCAGGTGCCTTTGAATGCAGGGCAAACATTAAGCTAGTGCAATTCAAAATGTTAAAGGCTTCTTAAGGTAATATGTTGTTGGCAGTGTTGACCAACCCTACAATGGTATACTATTCAGTAAGGAGTAGGTGAATGATCCCCGACTGAGTCCTTGCTGAGGTAATGAGATAGAGAGCAATGAGATGTGAGGGCAATTAACACGCTGTCTGTACTTAAAGCAGTCTAACGTAAGTCCATTGGACACACTGCCAATGGGAAGATAATACATACCCTGTAAATTTACTATGTGCTTTACAGCAATCACTGAAAAACAACATATTTTGCAAACACTGGAAAAACATAGTTTTTGTCTATTTTGGAGAGGTAGGCACCTGAATAAACACTAATAAGCACTGATTTCTAAAGGATGGAAAAACACTGATACTAAACCACTGGAAATCACAAACTGAAACACTGGAAACAGGACGGGCCTAGGTGTGTGATGGGATAGTCCTCAAGTCAATCTTTTTAGTGAATTTCTTGGGGACTGTGGTCTTCATCCTTTGAATACGATGCCTGGAAGGGAGCTGATTCCCACAGTCTGGTCTGTGAACTGGTTCTGGCACAGAGCTGACATAGTCTTTGAAGCAGAGCTCTTGTATATGACCATGAATAGTAGCTGCACTTCTGTTCATATGATGTTAGATCTGCGTGCCACCTTTAAAGTCGGTGAGAAGTGGGTAATGCATGGGCACCTACGGTGCCTAAGAGGTACTAAGCACCCAGCAATTGTGCCGTTTTTTCTTGTATCTTGCTCTTGACCCATGTCTGTTGGGTGGTGTGCTTTTAGGGTCACTATGGTGCATTTTAGGATCCGATTAGATATTGGGAGACCAGGTGCTTTCATCTGATATACTGATGATACTGTTCCTACCTGTTGTCTTTTCTCAAAGACTTAAAGCATGGCATGGCCACTCTCACAGTGAGGAGCCATAGACCAACAGTGAAAGTGTGAAGTGTTCTGATCTGTTGCTATTCATAACGGTACAAATGAGTAAGCATTACCATTGTAAGTGCAGTCATAATCTAGACAGGTTATGTAAGCAGTGTTTGTGGTTTCCTTCACTGCCCAAAGCCCAGTTTCAGGTATGCAATGTTTACTTATGTGAGGTAGATGATGAAAGGTGATGCTATTGCATGGCGAGGAATGTCCACCACCAGGGATCCACTGATCTGATGTTCAGTATTCTCGCATGTTTCTCATTAGTTTACACCTCTCTTATATTTATTAAATGCAAATGGTTTCAACTCATATAATAGCACTATTCTGGGAACTTGGTGGACGAAATATTACATTTTGACGATTAGAATCTATGCTTATTCATTTTATGTGAGATGCAAAATGTGTATACTGAATTGGAATATTGTACTAAAAATGACAACATTTATCTGTTATAAAATGTAATTCAATTTGCGAACACTTTAACCTAAAAGAACACTTAAGAGAATTCACCCAGAGAAAACTTCGTTGTATATTTAAGACATTATGCATATTATGAGTCAATTCATTGTAGGCCAGCAATGCTGAATGAATGCAATTATAGTACTACTTCCAAGTATTCAGCTGTATTACATTTTAAAGTATGCTGCAATTTTACCCAATGGTCCTTTAATGTGGACATTTTAAATTATGCTATTCACACGCACTCTTTTGTAAAATATGAATATTTAATCTATTCCAACCAAGGATCCATTATTTTGGCTAAGATTACACTTTCAACAGAGAACTTATAATTTTCAGATTCTCTCTAAGGCGCATTACTGCAGCATTGGTTAGACTAGCTTCCCAAGGAACAGAACCTAAAACTGTAGATAATCTAAATCCAGGTGAAAGTGTTTGCCTTGGACTAAAGAAATGTAGTCACATTGAGCCTTTCCCAAGGAGGTTGTATTGGCTCTAGTATGGTACAGGGCCAAGTTCAAATCACTTGTATCGTGCACAACGCATAGTGAGGAACAGACCCACACATCATTACAACTCCATCTATAAGTTCTAAATTCAGACCTCTTGGTCACCAAAGAGCCCAAGTTTAATGGGATCGGGTCAAAGGCATTAACGTACTAGGTCTCTGCCACTGAAAGACGTGTAATGGAAACATGACATCACAACACTTTTGCAGTGCTAACAGGAAGGAATCTACAATATCCAGTATGCCTTTTGGTTGTAACACTTTACAGTGGGACACTCCCACCTATGAGGGTCCGAGCATCTACCGGTAGACTTGAATAAACTTTTTTAGCCCTGTGTTGGAACTCCATATGGCATGTGAGCCTTCTTCCTTAGAGGTCCTACCAGCGGGAGGAACCCATCTATGTAGCTAAAGGATGACATACTTGTGACATTAAAAGGCACGCCCGCTCATAAATGGCTTGTTTCACTAACTATGACAAAGTATTTTCAGATTTTTTTTTTCTAAAGCTTGGACTCGTCATTTTTGCCACTGCAGGGTGCTGTGAGGAAAGGAAACAGGCAGAACTTGTTTTAAGTCGTTTAGAGGCCAGACAAAAGTAAGGGAGGGCCATTAACCTGGCATTCCTCAGTCTCTCTGTTCTGGATGGTTCTAGTCGAAGCCCACATGGAGTTTACATACATGTTCGTAGCGCGGAGCTGAGGGCTGAGAGTCTTCCAGAGACTTGGGCCCTGGATCTTCTGTTATACTTTAGTCTCTTGAAGAAATACTGTTGGACAAGGAGAGAGGAAGCCAGTAATAAGTTCTTGGTTGGTACGTAATGGCAAGCACATTTTTAAGCTAGCCAAGAAATTTTCTCCAAGTATGCTTTATGCGTATTATAGAGTGTTTTCTATTTTCCACCTGGAGTCAGTGGAGTGCTTTCAAGGTTGACTAGACATGGCTATGTATGCTTACGTATTCTGGCTGGTTCCCCACTCATTGCACCTAGCAATGAGCTTGTTGAGTGGCTAATTTACAGGGAGTGCAGAATTATTAGGCAAGTTGTATTTTTGAGGATTAATTTTATTATTGAACAACAACCATGTTCTCAATGAACCCAAAAAACTCATTAATATCAAAGCTGAATATTTTTGGAAGTAGTTTTTAGTTTGTTTTTAGTTTTAGCTATGTTAGGGGGATATCTGTGTGTGCAGGTGACTATTACTGTGCATAATTATTAGGCAACTTAACAAAAAAAAAAATATACCCATTTCAATTATTTATTATTACCAGTGAAACCAATATAACATCTCAACATTCACAAATATACATTTCTGACATTCAAAAACAAAACAAAAACAAATCAGTGACCAATATAGCCACCTTTCTTTGCAAGGACACTCAAAAGCCTGCCATCCATGGATTCTGTCAGTGTTTTGATCTGTTCACCATCAACATTGCGTGCAGCAGCAACCACAGCCTCCCAGACACTGTTCAGAGAGGTGTACTGTTTTCCCTCCTTGTAAATCTCACATTTGATGATGGACCACAGGTTCTCAATGGGGTTCAGATCAGGTGAACAAGGAGGCCATGTCATTAGATTTCCTTCTTTTATACCCTTTTTTGCCAGCCACGCTGTGGAGTACTTGGACGCGTGTGATGGAGCATTGTCCTGCATGAAAATCATGTTTTTATTGAAGGATGTACCACTGCTTGAAGAAGGTGTCTTCCAGGAACTGGCAGTAGGACTGGGAGTTGAGCTTGACTCCATCCTCAACCCGAAAAGGCCCCACAAGCTCATCTTTGATGATACCAGCCCAAACCAGTACTCCACCTCCACCTTGCTGGCGTCTGAGTCGGACTGGAGCTCTCTGCCCTTTACCAATCCAGCCACGGGCCCATCCATCTGGCCCATCAAGACTCACTCTCATTTCATCAGTCCATAAAACCTTAGAAAAATCAGTCTTGAGATATTTCTTGGCCCAGTCTTGACGTTTCAGCTTGTGTGTCTTGTTCAGTGGTGGTCGTCTTTCAGCCTTTCTTACCTTGGCCATGTCTCTGAGTATTGCACACCTTGTGCTTTTGGGCACTCCAGTGATGTTGCAGCTCTGAAATATGGCCAAACTGGTGGCAAGTGGCATTGTGGCAGCTGCACGCTTGACTTTTCTCACTTCATGGGCAGTTATTTTGCGCCTTGGTTTTTCCACACGCTTCTTGCGACCCTGTTGACTATTTTGAATGAAACGCTTGATTGTTCGATGATCACGCTTCAGAAGCTTTGCAATTTTAAGAGTGCTGCATCCCTCTGCAAGATATCTCACTATTTTTTACTTTTCTGAGCCTGTCAAGTCCTTCTTTTGACCCATTTTGCCAAAGGAAAGGAAGTTGCCTAATAATTATGCACACCTGATATAGGGTGTTGATGTCATTAGACCACACCCCTTCTCATTACAGAGATGCACATCACCTAATATGCTTAATTGGTAGTAGGCTTTCGAGCCTATACAGCTTGGAGTAAGACAACATGCATAAAGAGGATGATGTGGTCAAAATACTCATTTGCCTAATAATTCTGCACTCCCTGTACACTTCATTGCAATAGTCCATGTGAGCCATCACCAGAGTTACCTCAACTCTGTGATTAGTTTCCAGGCGTGATTTTTTTTTTTTTTCGGGCCAGAGGCAGTTGAATCTTAGTTCTTCTAACGACCGAAAGGATTTGAGGGATGAAATTGAAGTCTGAATCGAAAATACTGCCCACATTTCTGACCTACTGTATGTGTAATGTCCCAGGCTAGTGGGCCAGTTGAAATGCTTCAATGCAAGGCCCTCTCCTCCTACAGTTACAGGAAGTGACACCCACATACTGCTCAGAAGTGGCCAGGCGGCCATATATTACCTCTTTACATGTCTTAAAACACTTAAGTGATGTAGAGGTTTGGTTTATTGTGTATGCCCACAGAAATAAATTCAGAAACAATAATGTGACAGTGAGACTTTTCACCTTTTAGGTAGCAATCTTCTTAACTTACCAAGTGGCTAAAAGATCTGAAATCATGCTATCAAGATGGGAAGGAAGAAAGTCTGTGCCCCTCGCAATGGGAAGGGCATTTACAGTCTTTATGTTACATAAGCTTCCTTACTAAGCAGAGATACAAATAAGCTGGCACTGAAGTCAATCAGAATGTGGGACTGTGGGCCACGGCTGAAACGGTGAATATCTTCAAGGAAATTGCAGGCGGAGGTGGTTCTTCAATGTAGGAGCCACTGTTAGGTACCTGGAAAACCTGGGATGATGTTCTGGACAAGCTGTTTTTCTTGCTGCAGTGCAGCAGAACTGGTGTGCCAGGAAGAAGATGCTCTGTGGATGACAAATGTCTGCTCTTTTCCACAGCAGCACAGAGAATGTCTGCCCTCTGTGCAGCTTCTTGGGTTAAGACCTGGTTCTTAACAAGGCCAGTTGTTAATTAAATCAGTACTAAGACAGAGGAGGAAAAATATGAATGTGGTTGGAGGTTTGCCATGGAAGGGGACGCCCCTGCTCCGAGGCATTGGCCATAAGCATGTGCCCAACTCCTCCATCTCCCCAGGTTACTTATGCCACTATTAGTTGGCTGTGGGTTATTACAGGCTTTTGTGAACTATAACCACTATTGTAAACCATCTCCTTCATTTCCTGATGGGACCTGCTTACAATCAGTGGTATAGCAAAGGGCCCTAAGGCAAGCAAGGATAAAGGTCGCTCGCAGGGTTTGCTAGCGAGTGACAGTCAACAGAGGGTGCGCTGTACCACTCATGCTCCTGGTCCACGGTGCCACTGCACCCGCTGCACTGATAGCCATGCTTCTGTTTACAATTGTACTATTCAGTGAGGATAGGTAATGACGAGGGGACGTGAAGGGGTAGGACCCTTGGCTTTTCCTCAGGGCCCTCTAACTCCGTCCTCTGGTCAATACCTACGTCTTCATCAGCCAGTATTCCTTAATTGGCTTGGAGCTGCGTTTAGAAACTGCCCAGAAATGGGAAAGCGATGTCATCATGAATGGAGGCAGCTGTCAGGGCCTTTAGCTCATTACCAGGGCAACGATTTCTCAGCCCTGGCAAGGGTGGGGAGGGCTAACTCCCTCTACATATTAATGCTCGGGGTGCACTCTGAACAATCAGCAGAAGTGCCTTCCATCTTGAGCTGTCTCTTTTAATAAACATGTTATAATGCATTTTAAGCACAGTGTACCTAAACACAAGATCTCTGAATAGGAAATCTGCAAGGAAAGCAGGACTGAAAGGTGCTGCACGCCCGGCAAGCCACGCATAAAAGCATATTTTCAATATTTGGGATGAGCCACCTCCATAAATTATGCTCCGACTAGCTGCGGAGGGAGACATCTTTTATTGAGTGTGTGAGGAGGATAAGCTCATATTTGAGTTCTGCGAGCTTTGTTCTGCTGATCTACTGTTTGCAAAGCTGAAAATAAAACACAGCATTTTTTTCCATGTCACTTCTTGTGGTATTACTAGGCAGGAGCATTCAGGCATTGCAAGGAATCGCAGTATTATGCTAATGAGCCTCGCCTCTGTCCAGTCATCTCTGTTCAATAGGCAGTTTAAATGTAAACATTAGTGTTCAACGTGCATACAGAAGACTGAGGCGCAGGCCCGGCAAACAAATGCCATAAAATAAAGCAATCGAGAGAGAGGCAGTAAGTATTCGAATGAAAAGCACTATTGTACAACAGAAGATGTGGCTCAAAAGATATAGCAGAGGACGAGAGGACGTGATAAATGGACCCAGGCCCTCTCCGCCAGGCAAAAGGCGGATTCTAAGGGGTTCAGACATGTAGATGTACTTTTCAGCCCATTCTCATAGCCCCACAAACAAATCATGCAACAGTGTGTTCTCTGTTATTTGTTCGGGGGTTAACCCCGTTGACCCATGTATAAGTGGTACATTCTCCCTTCACTATCCCTTTCTCCTTCGACTGCTCATCATCATTTTCTACTTCTGATTTTATATTTCTGTTGCAGGGCTTCCCAAACATTTTAGAACCACGACTCACTTCTTAGAACCACAAAGTTTCGAGACACACCTAGCTTTAGTGGACATGAGAAGGGCAATCTGTTTAATGTAGATAAAGCATTATGTGGTGGTGCAATGTCAATTACAAACGGGACATTTACCATTGCTATGGCCACTAAATTTGCACCGACCCACAGTTTCGCTGATAGGAAAACTATACTGCACATAAATGATTATGTGTGGGAGTTGGGGTTCAGTGAGTAGTTATAAGTTGCGCATCACCAAACTAAGGGCCTCATTTAAAAGCCCTTTGTGCCACCGCTGCATCATTTCTCTTTTACACAGCCTTGGTGGTACAAACTGACGCATTTGGCCCAATGTATCAGTTTGTAAAGCCATGCGTCACAGTTTACCTGCACCAGGTATAATGTATGCAAGGCAGGCGTTCTCTTGGAAAAAGCCACTTAGAACTGATACAGTAAAATTTACAACTTTTACTGTAGCATTCTACAACTGCTCAGAGCAGACATAACATTTATACAGAGCTTTGCCTTTTCCTGTGGGACTCTCCTTGCATTACTGGAGTTGTGTCAGTTTAACAACCCAACTCCAGCAATGTGTCAGTTTTGCGCCAACATATGCGTCAGAATGTTTGATGCATCTGTGAAAATATGCGCCATAGACCTCTGATTTGTAAATACAGTGCATCCATGGCATCATTAGGGGATGTGCGGCAAGAGCAACATATCTGATGCATCAATGATGATATTTCAGATTCTTGAAAATGAGGCCCAAAGTGTCTTGATGTGTTTTGATCCTATAAAAATTTTGGTTCAGTCACACTTCAGAATTACAAACAATTTACTTCATTTTTGCTTTACTAACTACTGAATGTGTACAGTTCATTTACAGTATTTTCACTTTTTTGTGTTACACAAAATAACGTCTGACTGTCTTTCATTTCACATTCTCTGTAACCCAGCAAGATTATCACATAATTTACTTTACTTTTCTTTCTCCGACTGCAAAGTGAGAGGACTTTGTAAAAAACAAACCCCATGTTTAAAAAATGAACAGCAAATTTGAAAGAAGACATAGCCTCATAATTGACCCCTGTCATTAAAATATGGCAAATGTGACAATTTAAATTTAAATATAGAATTTAATGGCATCTTTTGTACTCCTTACACTTTCACAACCTATCAAAAATTGGCTTGTGATCCACCAGTGGGTTGCAGCCCACCGTTTCTGAAACACTGCTTCACTGACCTCCCCCGTGTCGCTGTGTTGATTTGGGGGTGTTGAATATGGAGGTAAAGTGAGCCGCCCCACATGCTCAGCCACAAACATGCTGACTGTTGGACTTTTGGCCATACGCATGGTCATCCCTAGTCTTTTTGCCTCCTTCCTCCTGGTTTTTCTGACCTTTCGCTGTTGGCTCTAGGACTCTGAGCACTTTATCACTGCTGACCAGTGTTAAAGTGCAGGTGCTCTCCCATCTAAAGTTGGTATGATTGGCTTATACCTGATTGGCATATTTAATTTACCTATAAGTCCCTTGTACAGTGGTATCTCTATACCCAGGGCCTGTAAATTAAATACTACTAGTGGGCCTGCAGCGCTGCTTGCGCCACCCACTGAAGTAGACTTTCAAACCTGTCTCAGGCCTGCTAGCGCAGGGCCTGTGTGCGCAGTTTTCTGCCACAGGGACCTGGCATCTAAATTTACTTGCCAGGCCCAGGACTCCCCTTTTACTACATGTAAGTCACCCCTAAAGTACGCCCTGTGGGCAGGGTGCCATGTATGTAGAAAGGCAGGACATGTGCCATATTGCATGGCCTGTCCTGGTAGTGACAAACAGCCTAACTTGGTGTCTCACTGCTGTGAGTGCTGCCTTCTCATAGGATTGCATTAGAAATGCCCTGCCTTATGTGTAGGGGTATTGTCTGATTTATGAGGGCTAGCGTAGGCGTGTTTGGTATGGTTGTGATGGTGATAATAAATACTGCTTACTGGTGTGGGTGTATTTTTTATTACTATCACAGAAATGCCACTTCTAGAAAGTGCACATTTATCTGTGCTTATGATTCTGGTGTTTTGCAGCTTGACTCCAATCCACGTCTGGGCAGAGTGACAGTTGGGGCTTTGTGCATACTTTTCAGACAGCCTGTACACAGGGAGGGTGGAGGTGTCACTGAGGTGCATCTACATACTGAATAGTCTTCCTGGGCTGAGAGAAGGGAGAGGCGGGGCACACCTACATTTGTAAAGGCTGTGCCCTGGCCTCACACAATAGGGTCGTTAACCCCCCACTGATGTTTGGAGCCTGTGCTGAAAGGAGAGAGGGGGCACTCCCAGAACCAGTTGTAACTGGCTGGAACCTCCTCTCCCTACCACTGTAAAACACTGTAAGAACTGACTATAAGTACAGGGGAATTTTCCCCACAATTTGAACATTCTTGGAACTTGAAACTGGACACAGAACGCTGATGAATGGACTCACCAGGAAACCGCCTTGGACTGCTGCTGCTGTGCTGACCTGTGACCTGCCTGGTCACTAGGAGGAACTGCCACCAACTGCACCCCTTGTGCTGGCCTGTAGCTGGGCCCACCAGCCCTGTGCTCCTTCTTGTTGAGTTGTTCCCAGGGGCAGGGTGCTGTGGCCCCTGACCCCTGTAACGATCCTTTAGACCTTTGCACAGAATGCGTCCACCAGGAACAAGGCATTCTTTTAAATTGCTGAGGCTGCTGATGTGCCCTCGCGCTTTGAAAGCGCTTTTCTTTGACTAAAAAGGAAATCACCGCCGCAGCCCGGGCTTTTAATTGTGCCCTCGCGCTTCCTGGAGCGCGTTTCTACTAAAGTAGATCACCGCCGCAACCCGGGCGCATAAATGTGCCCTTGCGCTCTCTACAGCGCCTTTTCTTTGCTGGAATCACCGCCGCAGCCCGGGCAGAGCATTTGCATTCCAGCGCGAGGTCCGCGCTGTCTCTAGTGCCCCCGGGGCACTTTCAGAAGTCAAGGAAGGAGCTAGCACGCTCCTAGCGTGCTCCCGGGGGACGCGTGCTTTTCAGAGCGCCCCCGGGGCACCAGCAGGCCCCACCTTGGGCCGTGACGTCATCTGGAAGTAGAGGGAGAGGAGGACGCCTCTCACGTGCAGGAGTCCCGGAGGACTCTCCTGCTATCCCAGGCCGGGCGGCAGCCTCACCGGAGGCTCGCCCTGGCCCCCAGCTCTCTTGTTGGCCCCCTCGCGGGCCAGGAGTATGTCATTTCGGGGTCTCCCATAGTGGCAGGGCCCCCGGAGGCCCAGGGAGACCCCAGGAGTTAGCGGGTCCCCGGAGGGGCCCGTGTTTCAATTAGGAGGGGGTGCGAGGCACCCCCCTCCCCCTTTAAAGGTTTCCCAGACCTGGGCCCCCCCTCGAGAGGGCCGGTGGAGGCTTAGGGGGGCCCCCAGTGTTCACGGTCCCCGGAGGGGCCCATTTTTGTCACAGAGGAGGTGCGTGCCGCCCTCCCCTAACCCCAGGAGACCAGGGAGGCCCCCGTTTTGCGCAGAAGAGCGCCGGGGGCCCCATTGGTTGTTTTAGGCACTGGAAGTGCCTCCCCATCAAGACAGGTACTTGTTAAACGGACCAATAGAATCATAATTTAAGTTCTTGCTACAGACTTTACTAATTGTGATATATTGCCTACCTGTTCTATGATGCTTTTACATATGTGTGCACATGTTCCTTTTATGGGCATGACTTGCTAATATGTTTCCCTAACTTGCCATAGGTTTTCTAATGTTCCTACTATGGGCGTTTTATGATATTCTTATGAGAAGTGTTCTAATGTGATAACGTGTTTCCTGACTACTGCTTATGTTGCAGAATACTGAGTAACCTGTGTGTTATGTGTGACTACTGCTAGTTTGCAGAGTAACTAATGTGTAACGTTCTGACAACTGCTAAGGTAGCAGGATAGTACTGTTATGTGATGTTGGTCTAATAATTACGTTGTGTACAATACAGTATATTTTCATATAGTCTGGTGTTGTGTTTCCTTTGTGGTGGGGATATTGCGTCACATGTATGTGTGTGTTGTGCAAACGCTTTACGCATTGCCTCCGGGTTAAGCCTGACTGCTCGTGCCAAGCTACCAAGGGGGTGAGCAGGGGTTATCTTGGACGTGTAACTCCCTTGCCCTGACTAGAGTGGGTAAGTTCTGCCTGGCTGAGGTGCATACCCTAGCCAACCAGAAACCCCATTTCTAACATTGGAAGTCAGCGGTGAGGATAGGACTTGCGCTTGCACAATACCATTGTGACTCATTATTTCACTACAGGGATTGCGTTTAGACCATCACATGTTTGGCTTCTCTTAACTTTCTCTCTTTGGTCATTTTTCCTGTTTTCAGTTCTCACGCTTGGGTATTGTGGTTGTCACAGTTGAGTTATTTGTACCTTTTCAAGATGGGGCTTACCTTTGATTTAGAGGACCTGCCGTTTTACACGCAGGGGGAATTAGAGGGGTTCTGTAGAGAGAGAGGGCTGCCTGTAGAAGGGGACCTCAGGAGATCTCTGAATTTCTTTGAAAGGTTTGTGACATTTACCCAGGGAGGGAGTGTGCGTAGGGGGTACCCAGAGGATCCTGAGTGTAGCGAGGGTTCCCAATGGGAGGGCTCCCAGACCTCATCCCTAGAGAGTGGTAGAGAGACTGATCAGGAGGGTGAGAATGACCGGTTGGGGACGCCAGTTGACAGGGAAGGCCCCAGTGATAGGGAGTCCCTTGCTGGGTCCAGTGTAAGAAGCAGGGCTACCTCTCATTCCTTGACGCCTGATGAGCTAAGAGATAGGCGGGAAGAGAGGGACCTGAAGTTGCAGTTAGCGCGCCTAGCTGTTGAGGAGAGAAGGGCTGAGGTAGAGAAGGCCTTAGTACAGGAGAGAATGGCAGAGGCAGAGAGGGCCTTTGCCAGAGAAAGACTCGCTCTAGAGCGCAGTCTGAAGGTTCTGGACTCACCAGCGCTGCAGGTGGAGTCCAGTGGTGGCAGCAATGTACAGTGCTGTAGCAAAGATGTTCCTCACATACCCATAGATCTGGTACCTAGGTTCCAAGAGGGGGGTGACATACGTCAGTGGTTAAAGGAATATGAGAGGGCTCTGGTAGAGCGCAGGATCCCTGAGAAGGATTGGGGAACTGGCCTAGGGAGTTTTATTCCTGAGGAGGGGAGGGATGCCCTACTGACTCTAGAAGAGAGTGACAGGGAGGGGTACTCCGCTGTGAAGAACGCACTGATTGTGAAGTATGGTTTCTCCCCTGAGGAATACAGAAAAAGGTTTAGGGGTGGTAAGAAACTGTCCCACCAGTCTTGGGAGGAGTTTGTGGAGGCTTGCTGCATTGCACTAGATGGATGGGTGAAGGGTAGCACAGTAAACAATTTTGAAGGGCTGTTTAATCTGATTCTCAGAGAGCACCTGTTTCGTTGTTGTTTTTCAGAGTTACGCCAACACTTGTCAGTGTGTGAGCTCTCTGACCCCAGGGAGCTTGCAAAGGAGGCAGACTTCTGGTTGCGTACCAGAGGGTCTGGTGTGACATTAGGGGGTGTTCCTAATGAGAGTGGTCTAGGTGTTTCCCAACCAGGTGTGGTGGGAAAGGCTTGTGTCCCAGGTAGGTCCCAGTGTATTGGGGCGGGTAAGGCACCCCATGTCCAGTCTCAGAGGAGAGGGAATGGGGTTGGGCTGAGGCCCAGGGTACCCGAGCTCCAGTCCCAGGTCCTGGGGGGTTCCATGAGTGAACGCCAGGAGGTGAGCCTAGCCTGTGCCGTAGGGCCAGCTGTTCAGAAGGATCCCATTTTGTCATTAGGACTTGGGCGGGTGGCTGGTGATAGCGTTCCGCCGGTCCTGGTGTCTGGTAGTCTAGCTCTACAGCGGAGGAGGCGGAAATCCAGGCATAGGGTTGAGAGGGGGCTGCGGGCCCCAGTGGAGAACCTGGAGGGTCAGGGGTCAGCTCTGAGTGCAGAGCCCCCCAGGAATGACCTTGGTGAGACCATTTCTGGGCTGGGGGGAATCCAGACTCTGTCAGATAGGCAGAGGTCAGGAGACCTGCGCCAGCCAGACTCTTGTATGGCCCTTGGGGAAAGTGTTTCCCTTGTGGGGGGTAGGTGTGCCCCCCAGGAAGTCCTGGTGCGCCAGGCAATGATTCAACCGCAGGGTGGTGACTCTGGGTTGGATGATCAGGTTCAGGGGGTAAACTCTGACCTGATGGGGAGTACGTGTGCTCCCAAGGAAGTCCTGGTGCGCCAGGCAGTGGTTCAACCGCAGGGTAGTGACTCTGGGTTGGATTGCCAGATTCAGGGGGTAAGCTCTGATCTGGTAGGGGATAGGTGTGCTCCCAAGGAAGTCCTGGTTCGCTGGGCAATGGTCCAGTCTAAGGGTGTCGTCCCTGGACTAGATAGACAGGTTCAGGGGATAAACTCTGACCTGGTTGGGGGGGCGGTTAGTGTGCTCACCCCCCTGTGTGAAACTTCTGGTGGCTTCTCCCGAGGTGGGGAGACGCAGGACTCTGGAAGTGGGGTTCAGGGAGGGGGAAGCCCGCCCCGGACCCCGGTGCAACCCAAGGGTGTCGTCCCTGGGTTGGGTGGTCAGTCGCCAGGTAGTGATCCTGGGCTGGCAAGAAAGTTGTGCAGGGCTGCTGTACCCAGCACCCTGGCAAGTGTGGATTCTGGTGATACCCCTCCTAGGAGAGGAGGGCGGGATCCTAGAAGGAGGGGTAGAGGGAGGAGAGCCTCGCCTCTAGCCCCTGTAGAACCTATGGGTGCGGACCCTAGGTTGGTGGATCAGTGGCAGGGTAGAGCCCCTGAACTGATCAGAAATGGAGTGGAGACAGGTTGCTTTGCACCTGGGGCTACCGCCCCCCACTCATTATGGTTTCAGAGACCAGAGGCTCCTAGATGGCCTGGGGCCTGGTTCTGGCCATTGGCAGCTAGAGAATCCCCGTGGGTTGGTCTAGGCTGCCTGGGACGCATTGACAGAGAGATCCCAGTGGAGTCAGGAAGGCGTAGAACTGGAACATGCCCCTGCTGTTGTGGGCCTGGGTCCTTGTTCTATCGCCCCAATCAGGAAAGTACATCAAGGTATTGATTGTTCTCCCCTGGATTTTGGCTGGTAGGGGGTTGTGTTGGACTTTTGGCCATACGCATGGTCATCCCTAGTCTTTTTGCCTCCTTCCTCCTGGTTTTTCTGACCTTTCGCTGTTGGCTCTAGGACTCTGAGCACTTTATCACTGCTGACCAGTGTTAAAGTGCAGGTGCTCTCCCATCTAAAGTTGGTATGATTGGCTTATACCTGATTGGCATATTTAATTTACCTATAAGTCCCTTGTACAGTGGTATCTCTATACCCAGGGCCTGTAAATTAAATACTACTAGTGGGCCTGCAGCGCTGCTTGCGCCACCCACTGAAGTAGACTTTCAAACCTGTCTCAGGCCTGCTAGCGCAGGGCCTGTGTGCGCAGTTTTCTGCCACAGGGACCTGGCATCTAAATTTACTTGCCAGGCCCAGGACTCCCCTTTTACTACATGTAAGTCACCCCTAAAGTACGCCCTGTGGGCAGGGTGCCATGTATGTAGAAAGGCAGGACATGTGCCATATTGCATGGCCTGTCCTGGTAGTGACAAACAGCCTAACTTGGTGTCTCACTGCTGTGAGTGCTGCCTTCTCATAGGATTGCATTAGAAATGCCCTGCCTTATGTGTAGGGGTATTGTCTGATTTATGAGGGCTAGCGTAGGCGTGTTTGGTATGGTTGTGATGGTGATAATAAATACTGCTTACTGGTGTGGGTGTATTTTTTATTACTATCACAGAAATGCCACTTCTAGAAAGTGCGCATTTATCTGTGCTTATGATTCTGGTGTTTTGCAGCTTGACTCCAATCCACGTCTGGGCAGAGTGACAGTTGGGGCTTTGTGCATACTTTTCAGACAGCCTGTACACAGGGAGGGTGGAGGTGTCACTGAGGTGCATCTACATACTGAATAGTCTTCCTGGGCTGAGAGAAGGGAGAGGCGGGGCACACCTACATTTGTAAAGGCTGTGCCCTGGCCTCACACAATAGGGTCGTTAACCCCCCACTGATGTTTGGAGCCTGTGCTGAAAGGAGAGAGGGGGCACTCCCAGAACCAGTTGTAACTGGCTGGAACCTCCTCTCCCTACCACTGTAAAACACTGTAAGAACTGACTATAAGTACAGGGGAATTTTCCCCACAATTTGAACATTCTTGGAACTTGAAACTGGACACAGAACGCTGATGAATGGACTCACCAGGAAACCGCCTTGGACTGCTGCTGCTGTGCTGACCTGTGACCTGCCTGGTCACTAGGAGGAACTGCCACCAACTGCACCCCTTGTGCTGGCCTGTAGCTGGGCCCACCAGCCCTGTGCTCCTTCTTGTTGAGTTGTTCCCAGGGGCAGGGTGCTGTGGCCCCTGACCCCTGTAACGATCCTTTAGACCTTTGCACAGAATGCGTCCACCAGGAACAAGGCATTCTTTTAAATTGCTGAGGCTGCTGATGTGCCCTCGCGCTTTGAAAGCGCTTTTCTTTGACTAAAAAGGAAATCACCGCCGCAGCCCGGGCTTTTAATTGTGCCCTCGCGCTTCCTGGAGCGCGTTTCTACTAAAGGAGATCACCGCCGCAACCCGGGCGCATAAATGTGCCCTCGCGCTCTCTACAGCGCCTTTTCTTTGCTGGAATCACCGCCGCAGCCCGGGCAGAGCATTTGCATTCCAGCGCGAGGTCCGCGCTGTCTCTAGTGCCCCCGGGGCACTTTCAGAAGTCAAGGAAGGAGCTAGCACGCTCCTAGCGTGCTCCCGGGGGACGTGTGCTTTTCAGAGCGCCCCCGGGGCACCAGCAGGCCCCACCTTGGGCTGTGACGTCATCTGGAAGTAGAGGGAGAGGAGGACGCCTCTCCCTCACGTGCAGGAGTCCCGGAGGACTCTCCTGCTATCCCAGGCCGGGCGGCAGCCTCACCGGAGGCTCGCCCTGGCCCCCAGCTCTCTTGTTGGCCCCCTCGCGGGCCAGGAGTATGTCATTTCGGGGTCTCCCATAGTGGCAGGGCCCCCGGAGGCCCAGGGAGACCCCAGGAGTTAGCGGGTCCCCGGAGGGGCCCGTGTTTCAATTAGGAGGGGGTGCGAGGCACCCCCCTCCCCCTTTAAAGGTTTCCCAGACCTGGGCCCCCCCTCGAGAGGGCCGGTGGAGGCTTAGGGGGGCCCCCAGTGTTCACGGTCCCCGGAGGGGCCCATTTTTGTCACAGAGGAGGTGCGTGCCGCCCTCCCCTAACCCCAGGAGACCAGGGAGGCCCCCGTTTTGCGCAGAAGAGCGCCGGGGGCCCCATTGGTTGTTTTAGGCACTGGAAGTGCCTCCCCATCAAGACAGGTACTTGTTAAACGGACCAATAGAATCATAATTTAAGTTCTTGCTACAGACTTTACTAATTGTGATATATTGCCTACCTGTTCTATGATGCTTTTACATATGTGTGCACATGTTCCTTTTATGGGCATGACTTGCTAATATGTTTCCCTAACTTGCCATAGGTTTTCTAATGTTCCTACTATGGGCGTTTTATGATATTCTTATGAGAAGTGTTCTAATGTGATAACGTGTTTCCTGACTACTGCTTATGTTGCAGAATACTGAGTAACCTGTGTGTTATGTGTGACTACTGCTAGTTTGCAGAGTAACTAATGTGTAACGTTCTGACAACTGCTAAGGTAGCAGGATAGTACTGTTATGTGATGTTGGTCTAATAATTACGTTGTGTACAATACAGTATATTTTCATATAGTCTGGTGTTGTGTTTCCTTTGTGGTGGGGATATTGCGTCACATGTATGTGTGTGTTGTGCAAACGCTTTACGCATTGCCTCCGGGTTAAGCCTGACTGCTCGTGCCAAGCTACCAAGGGGGTGAGCAGGGGTTATCTTGGACGTGTAACTCCCTTGCCCTGACTAGAGTGGGTAAGTTCTGCCTGGCTGAGGTGCATACCCTAGCCAACCAGAAACCCCATTTCTAACACTGACTTATTGCCCCGTTTGGTACATGTGTTATTCAGCAGACAGGGGACGGTTTCTCAAGTGGAAACAAAGAAAGGAGCCACAGGCACAGACGAGGACATCAGCAAGAATGATCTGCCAGGACATCATTTGGGAGGCATCACTGCTAGAAGCTGCTAATTCTAACTTGCTCGTTGGTACCACAAGCACTCCCCCCTGATATCTGAGACCTCAGGCATGAGATAGACAGGAATGCATACTGTCTGTAATTTTCATGAATAGGCTTCATGTCCTCCCTGTAGTCTATAATCAGAACACTGGATGCTCACAAGGGGGCTACGGGTGGCACCATGGGTGGATCTCCCACCCTTCCCCGCCTCTTTCCTTTAATCAGGCACTTATTTAGGCAGTAGAGCATCCAGTGATGGGGGCATTTCCAAACTCTGGGACAGCAGAGCAAGAAAACATGAAATAGCCTTGCAGCACAGTCATGTAGAGAACCAGGAAGGAGGGCTTCCAAAGCACAGATGCATCTTATTTTACTGCCATCCTCATCTGCTTCCCTATATGTAGCAGGTGGCAGAAGTGATGCTCAGCCAGGTTGTTAAAAGCCCCACCAGCGTTTTGATTATCATGTTGTTTCCTTGTAGGTAATCCCCTTCCTTAAAGTATAGAGTTTGGTTAATAGATGTTGGGATGTAAAATGCACATTTATTCCTGCTAGTATTAATTGTCACCTGATAATCAATTCTGCTTTAATCTATTCGTGTTATTTCGTGTAAATCAAATCTTTTGTTCTAGCAATTGTTTTAAATGATATACAAAATGTAATGGAAAATTATGTTTGCTTCTTGTTTTAATCAAAAGCACAGTTTCACAGAACGTACGCGAAAGGGTGCCAAGTTCTTTTTTACTAATTGTTTATTCTCAAACATTCAATAATAAACAGACAGGGTGTAACAAATAGAGGGGGCATCACACCAGAGACCTGGGACTGAGCTCATGCAGAATCATATCATCTTACTGTGCTGAAGGCTGAAGGGAGGCATACTCAACTGTGTTGGTTTGTCAGCCTTTCATTCAATGCAAAAGACAATAGCAGATATTATTATTTAACTGAAAATTGCCTTAATTGTTCAGAGGAGGTATGCTAGTATGATCCATCATTACAAATTGAATTAGATCCTTTCTTTGGTGCTCAGATTACTTTAGCTAGCGAAGTGGTAAGGGTAGTTTGTAAACAATGATATAAGGAAAGCTTTGTGATTCAACCAATCTGTTACAATGTTTGTTATTGTTTACACTCCTAGTAAATATTGTGGCTACTGCTCTGCTGATTTTCTAAATAATTACCATTCAAATTGTACGCACAAGGAACACATTTTTACTTTAAAAATAAGTCTTTAAAGTATATGCCTTGTTTTCTACTGTTCTTGAGTGTACCATTCCAAGATGGAAGAGAGTTTATATTTCACTAACTACCCCTGTGATAACTCACAGGCTGTTGTTACCTAATGCACATCTGTTAGACCTGACATCCTTGGTGAGGTTTTCCCCCAGTCTTTTGACTTCCAGGCTCATGTTTTTGCTAACACAATTTTTGCTGACTTTAGGACTCTGCACACTGCTGCCAGTGCTAAAGTGCTTGTACTCACGTATAAACATAATAACATTGGCTTACACCCAGTTGGCATATTTAGTGTACTCGTAGGTCTCTAGTAAACTGGCACTACATGTACCTGGCGCCTGTAAACTAAATGCAGCTAGAGGGCCTGCAGCATTCATTGTGCTACCCACTTAAGTAGCCCTTCAGCAATGTCTCAGGTCTGCCACTGCAGCCTCTGTGTGCAGTTTTTAACTGCCACTTGGAACTGACAAAAATAAACCTTTGTCCAAGCCTAGGCCTTCCTTTTAAAAACATATAGGTCACCCCTACAGCAGGCTCTAAACAGCCCAACCGGCTGGGTGCAGTGTATTTAAAATGTTGTACTTGTACTTTTCACTTTTACATGCCCTAGAAGAGAAAACCCCCTAAATTTGTTTTTCATTACTTTATGGCCTACCTCTCCCATAGGATAATAGTGGGTTGTCTTACTACAGTTAATAAGTCCTAACGTTTGATTGGGAACAGGTATTCAAATGTTGGGACTTATTAAAGGTAAATTCACACATGAAGAGTTCATGTTTGGTGTCTGAGAAATTGTAATTAAAAATACTCTTTAATAGAAAAATTGGATTTTAAGTTACAATTCTGAAAATACAGCTTTTAGAAAGCTGGCATTTTCCTGACTTAAACATTTAGTGCCTGCAGTCTGCTCGTGGGTCACATGATTAGGTGTAGTTGACTTTGTTTATTCCTCCCAGACAGCCACACAATAGAGGAATTCTCTGTGCCTTGATAAACCATCAACTGGCAGAAGGGGGGGGGGAGAGCTGGCACAGCCCCACTTACAGCTGAATAGTCTGTGCCCTGCTTTCACACAAAGGACTTGTCACCTTTGCATTGTTCATACTGCCAGCTTAGGGCTAGGGCAGGGGAGGGAGCAAACTCTAAGGACTTCAAAGGGAAGTCTCTAGAAACGTCTCTTACTTCAAAGTGGGCACCAGGTATAAATATGAGACACTCAGACCTAACTCTTTAATAAACTTTGGACCTGTAAATACTACAGAAGAAGGACTTCTGTACTGCTTTGCTGCCAGAAGCACTGTCGCTCTGCTGTCCTGCTACTTTGCTGCTCAGCTGCCTGCTGCCCTCCTTGCTGAGATGGAAGACTGGAACTGCACCTTTCTTCCCAGGCTGAAGAGACTCCAAGGGTCAGCATACAGACCTCCTGTTTTGAGCTATAGGTACATAATCTCTAGAGGCTCCCTACAACTGTCATCTGACCTGCTGCTTGGACCTGCAACTTGACCTGCAACTACAGCAGCCCACGCCCCGCTGATTTATGCTGGAGTGAGTTCCTGACCACCAAGTGATGCTTCTCAGGTCATGGACCCTTGGTGTGACCTCCATTTAACTCTCCTGAAGTTTTGAACTTTGAAGGCAGCTCTTTCAGTAGGACTAATATGGTCCCTATATCCATCCTGCGCTCCATTGTACTCGGTTTCAACTTGTGACTTTCAACTAGTCTTTCATGAACAGATAGCTCCGAGTGTTGATTTGTGCTTTTAGGTGCTGTGCTTACCTGAAATCTTTGAAAATTTATATGTCAGTTTATGGATTGGATTTTTGTTGTTTTGCTGTCAAATAATTCATTACATTTTGCTCTATTTTTCTAAATTGGCATGTGATTTTTTGAGTTGTATTTTCACTTTATTACTATTTGAAGTGCTGCATACTTTACGCATTGCCTCTAAGTGAGGTCTGACTACTTTTGTGCTGAGCTACCAGAGGGTGAATCACAGGTTAATTTGGGCTTGCTTGTGTTTCACCCTGACAAAAATTGTGGTTGCTGCTTGAGTAGGGTTTCACCCTATCAACCAGAAACCCGATTTCCATCAACATTTTACTAAGTTATGGGGTGGTTGCAGTTCAACTGGATTTCTGTCTCAAGTTGTCACAAAGTCCTTAGTGCCAGGGGGTCTGAAAGTCCATACTGAGCCATAGTTCTGAATACTGATCCAAAAAACAAATCACCTATGCAGGGGTAATTTGTCTGTGCCCTCAGCTCTTCAGATGCAGAAGTCCAGAGTGATAAGAAGTTGCTAACACACCAGAGGTGAGTGGTATACCTGCACAAGAGTAGACTGTTCCAAACATTTGTCATTAGACCTTTAAACCAGATGACTACACTCACCTATCAGGACTGTGCCTGTTTCTGTCATTCAGAAAACAACTCAAACGTTATGTTTTCAAACAATTCCTGAGCCAGTGACCTATTGTTGGTGAGTATAGATTATTAGAGTGTTGCATTTTCAGTGTGTGTTGGCTGTGCTGTTCCCATACATTCTGAGAGTTTTCATCTTGTTTCACTTATGCTCAAGCTGTGAATCTCTGTACTTCTTCATTCCCTTCCCTCAACTTATGAAATTCACTTTCTTGCGGTTTTGCTTTCTGACCATTTGCAAAACACCCTTGTAAAAAAACTGGGCTTCTTTTCAGATGCCCCCCTTTTGCCCCCTTTTAGAACTACTAGATGCTGATTTTCGATTCTGACAGTGCACTGAGGCCTGCTAATTATACCACGGTGCCAGTACTCTTTCCTTAAAACAAAGTATGTCTAATTGTTTCAAAACTGGCACAGTACTTTAGCCCCCTTGTAGGTGCACCCCTGTAAGTCCCTAGTAAGTGGTACCTCTGGTACCTAGGGCACAGATACTAAAGAGGGTCCCTAAGGACTGCAGCATATCTTCTGCCACCTACGGGACCCATACAAAAGTCTGTGTCCAGCCCTGAGTAAAAACACGACTCAGCACACATTCAGTGCCATGCCAAAGCCACTGCATGCGTTATATGTAAGTCACCCCTACAGCAGGCCTTGAGATCCCTAAGGTAGGGTGCATTATACTACATAGAAGGGCATGTCTGCATGAGCAGATATTCCCCGGTGATGTCTAGGCCTAGTCTTAGACATTGCAAGTGACTGGATAGCCATCGTAAAGCATGTACTGGACACTGCTTTATCATGTAGCTTAGCACAAGTGACCCAGCTACATGATGGTTGCACATAAAAAAGTGTTATTTGGTGTCAAACACCTGGTCTTAATAAATCCATACTGATGCCAGTATTGGATATATTATGACATGCACCCAGAGGGCACCTTAGAGGTGCCCCTGAATCCTACTAGCCCTCCAGTGTGCTGGCTCACTGGTATCAAACAGCCTACCAACACAGATGAGTTTATGAATCTCTGGAGATGAGAGCCCTTGCTCTCCAAGGTCAGAAATAATGCCTGCTAGGGCAGGAAGTATAATCAGCACCACCAAAAGGATGGCTAGTAAATCTGCATACCAAGGCCAGGGACTTCAAAGTCCTTGCCGCCTTTGGTATGCAACCCCCAGCTTCCCACAGACCTGGAAGAGGCAATCTCCTGCACTGAGGCCTATTTGGCACCAGGACAGGCAGGAAAATTAGCTATGCTAGGAGGTGTCACTCTTACAGGCTGAGCACACCCCTAAGGGAATTTCACCACCATTTTGTCTGTGGTGGAATTAGGAATTTTGGAACAGGATAATGTCCACTACCCACAAGAAGTGGTCATCTAGGGGGTGTAGTGACCCCCCAAGGTAAGTAGCCCATTGGCTACTACCCTTCACTCCACTACATTGAGCATTTATGGGTCCCGCTAACACCAGGGTAGAAAATCAAGTTAAGACTTTGACTACTGGGAACCAAGGAAGAAAGAAGATGGACCAAAGAGAGCGAGAACTGAAGATTTGCACCAAAGATTGCCACAAACCCCCACCAGGCTGCTTGAACTTTGACAATCGCTGGACCAATTTCCCCACGAGCTGGACAACCTCCCGAAAAACCCTTGGAGGACTGCCCAGTGCCTCAACAACCTGGAAATATCTCCCTTGGAGTAAAGGAGCTACACGCCTGCATCTGAAGGCACCGCAAGCAGCCGCCTGGTCCACTGTGTTGCTGACCATCGGGTCCACAGAGAAAGTAAGCTACCAGGAAGAGATCATCAAGGCTCTAGAAGGTCAGCTCTGTCTTACTAGCAGGTTTGGAAATGCTGACCCCTCCAGAAGCCCCACAGTACCAATACCCTGGGTACCAGAGCAGTTGCAGAAGTCCAGATACCAACACCAAGGAAACCGACCTGCACATTGAGGGACTTCAGGGACAATGAGACGCACATCGAGAGTGGCCCAGCTGTCCTGTTTTGACCCTCTACTGCAGGACCAAGATACAGCGGAGTCTCTAACTGATGCCACACAACACCTCAAACTAACTCTGCACACTCGCCCCTCAGCCCAAGTCTGAGGGAGGTGACAGTCCCAACAGGGTCCTCAGACCCTTGCAAGCTGGGCCCACCCTTGGGTTTGGCAAGACTAAACTCCCAGTCGCTGCCTGCAGCCTCATCCTGCAGACCCCCTCCAGGCACAAAAATCTTCTGCACCGCAACTCAAAACCAAAAGGTACCACTGCATCGGAGCTGTGGAGCCCCAGGAGAAGTGGACTAATGGTGTCCCTGCGTTCCCGAGCATCTCAAGGACTGAGCCCTCCTGAGGGTTCACCCAGGCTGGCCCTCCAGTCCCAGCTTGCAGCCCCTTTGTGATCAAACCAATCTCCATAGACTTAAACTAGACACCTGGTGCTGAAAATCATCTCTGGACCGGGGCATGCAAGTGCCACCTAAGGTGACCTGTTGGTGCTCCCTTGGATCTCGCCCCATACTCACCTTAAGCCCAGGAGAAAAGTCCCGTAAGTAGCTGACAGGTACCTGAAAGCAGTATGTTTTTTTTCTCCATAGGATTACATTACTACTTCAGAAATTGCACTGAGTGAACTTTTGAAAGCTATGAAAATTCATATCCCAAAACGTACTCACCCAATTCTGATGATCTTGGTGTCTAAATTCATATGATAATGGGCGTTATTTTTATAAATTGGTGTTGGATTTCTTCATTGAGTGTGTGTCTCGCTTACTGGCTCTGTGTGCAATAGATGCTTAACACTATCCTCTGATAAGCTTAACTGCTCACCCACACTGCCACAAAAGAGATCTTTTAGAGTTATTATTTTAACCGCTATCAGCTAATAAGGATCATCCTGGACTATCTGCTCAGTGTCCCCTTACATTGGTACACAACATAAATAGCCAGCTTCCTACAACTCTTATGCATTGTTGTGCTCTATAAATGTTTAAATAAATTCATACTTTCATATTAGAAATTTGCATTGTGTTTCCACTGGCCTGTGCATGAAGAAACTGTTTGGCATTTCAGGGCCTCCTTGAGCATGGGACCCTTAATAAGATATTTGATGCTACATCTGTACAAGTGAAGGCTTCACTTGGATTATGGAGCTAAACTTCCACACCTGGACTTTGAACAATGTATTAAAGGTTGTACTATAAGAGGTTATAATGTGCATTTGAGCTTGAATCTACACATGAGACAGCTATGCTGATTTTTGAGGGTATCCTTGAGGATTCCAGTTTGGGCACTTTAGGCCCTACCTTCACATGAGAAGGTAGCATTGGGCATGTACAGTGGCAAATGGACTAAAGAAATGCACGGTACTGTGGCCACCAAGGCTTTCATGTTGCTGCTTTTTATGTTACTGCTACTGGGAAGATATTTTCAGTGTGGTGGCTTGGTCAAACATATTCTCCTTTAGGTCTTTACACTTCAAGTCTCAAGAAATCGTGGTTCATCAAGTACTCAAGGAGCTGTGAAATGCACATATTTAATGGTTCCTTGCCTTGTTTTAAACTAGGAATGTTTCCTACCCAACCCAGAGAAAATCTGCATTTAATTTGGACATGGAGGCAGATCGTATCCCTATTTCCCCCAGTAGATGGGATCTTGTAATATTTCACCAGGTGGTGTATTTAATATGGTTCATGTTCCATTCAACGTTGTGGTTCCTTGTAAGTGGCGTTTTCTCACTTTAATTGTTAATTGCCTTTGACACTCTCATTATTTTCTCTAACAGAGTTGCTGTTTTATCTCCACTGCTTTACAAGGCCTCTTTGGATCACTGTCAATATCCACTATCTTCTTCGCTCCAAGCTTAACACCTGGTGGTACCTAAAGTAGCCCCATGTGGCACTGTGTTAGACTAATTTCTTTTAAGTTTAAGTTCATTTTATGGTATCAAACGAAACATGGCACTCTCGTTTGGTTTTGTTCTGTCTAACCTATATCAAACAGCTGAATGAGTGAATTAAATCGTATAGTGTATTGTATGATACAAAGAGCAACCTCATCAAGTAAAGCAAAAATACTGCAACCCTGCAAGCTAGAATGTACCAATGAGGTACAAAACATATTCTCAGTAACATTATATTGAGGCACTGTTGGGACCAATGTCATCTGCATGGCTTTGAAAACCTAAGCTGTCCTATCCTCTACGTTTGCATCCTGAATGCAGAATAGTGGAGGTGAGAGGCCGAAAGGTTCTCGTGCCAGTCGGCCTATGAGGGGAGATAAAGTAAAGAAGCGCTGCCTGCTTCATAGAACGACTTCTGAGGGACAGATCACTATTGGCAGGTCATGTGCCACAAATGCAGCATGAAAGAGACAGAGCATGTAGAAGATTAACAGGGCAAAGGGAGCTCATGAGATGGATCATGAAACAGCATGCTAGAGGGATTTTCCTGATAAACATGTGAACACCAAAGAGGAAGGTCGGCTGTACAGCAAAGCAGTAAGTGTTTATGGTCCTATATGACAATTCTTTGGAGTAGAGGGCAAACCCATTCAATCAGGAGAAAGGGGCCTGCAAAAGGAACAACAACCAGAGAACGCAAGGTCCAAAAGGGACCAGTGCTTACAACTGTGCTTCATGTTGAACAAGGAGATTTACAAAGTGGCAGATATATTTTTGCCGTTGGATAAAAAAATAAGTGTGCAAATTTATACCACACTTATCCCCACAAATGTCTGTCCTGCATGAAGGTTGACATCAGGCCTGATGTACAAACTGATTTTGTGGTTGAACGGCAGACATGAGTTTGACCACAAAGTGCCTGATTTAGAACTCTGCGGACGAGTTACCCCGTTACAATGGTGACGGATCTCCAATCTACCAAGTTCTAAGTCAGGCCCAAAGTCACACTTCAAAGGTACTAATGGTACTTTGCAATTCAAAAATGCTTTTCCAATGTACAAAGCACCTTTTGACACCTATTCTAAATTGAAAAAAGGAGAGCGATTAAAAGGGGCAGCCACCTCATCGCTGTGATTCGGAATACCATGTATTTATGGTTTTGAACCACAACTGCGGTCGCAAGACAATGAACCAGTGCTTGATTTGAGACGTTGTTTGCTGGAAGTATAGATTTACTACTCCTAATATCACATGTAGGTAACTTTAAAAAACTACATATATATACATATATATATATATATGGCAAGAAGCTAGTTCTTGGTCCACAAATCATGCTTTTTGTAATTTGGTGTAGATCCGTTTGGCAGATTTGGAGTTCTTTAAGGTTACAAAATATAGATATATAGGGATGTGGATCCTCCATGGATCCACCCAAGGTGGATGCGGCGGATCAGGGAAAAAACAAAGCCCTGATTGGCTGGCCACAACTTGACAGAAAAATTGCAGCTGCACTGCCCTTTTGTTTGTCACATTGGCTGGGAGGTGGGAAAAGAAGAGTGCAAAATGACATAGGGCATCAGGATACAGGTATCCTGACCCCATAGGACACATAGAGGACCAATGGACAAAAAAATTGCCCAATTCTTTTTTGATCCAATCTGCGGATCCACCGTGGGGCATAACAACTGGACCTACATCCTTCATTCTAGGATGAAGTATCTCCAGGGGCAGATAAATGACCGCCTGTTTAAAGTTTCAGGGCCATATCAAGCTCCAGAGGCCTCCCTACATCTGCCCAGCTGTTCTGCTGCTTGGACCTGCAATGTGACTTGCAACTGGAACTGCCTGAGCCCTGCTGGCCTCTGCTGGAGTGAGGTCCTTATCCCCAAGTGGTGGCCCTAAGATCCTGGGCCCTTGGTGTGGCATCAGTTGAACTCCTTCCTGAAGAAAGGAAGAACTTCTGAAGTTTTGGGCTCTTCGCAACTATGAAGAGGCCCCTTTGTGCCAAGATCTTGCAGTCTGCATGATACCCAATCCACATTTTCTGTCATTGTGACTCTTCATACTACAGCGACCACCAGCGATGACTGGCCTGCTCTTTGTGCTACAGCGATGACTATCAACAATGCTCTCTCTGGTCCCCATGGCCACCTCCACCCCAAATGGAACTCTTCGTGCTGGACTTTAGAATGTATCTTTTTAGCTGGAATAACCTGGTCCCTCATTCCGGCCTGCGTTCCTTTATGGTCAGCCTGAACTTTCACCCGATTTTGCATGACCAGATAACTGTAAGTGGCACATTGTGCTTTTAGGTGCCGTATTTACCATAAATGTACTGATTGGAATTTTCTTGTCTTGTGTTGTGTTTTCACTTTATTACTGTTTGTGTGTTGCATAAAGACTTTAAACATTGCCTCCAAGTTAAGCCTGATAGCATTTGTGCCAAGCTACCAGAAGGTTCAGCACATATTAATTTAGTGCGACTTTGATGTATTGCTATTGGAATTTATGTATTTATGTTCTTATATATTATGAGATTTATTTAGCACTATGGGGGTCATTCCAACCCTGGCGGTCGGTGTTAAAGCGGCGGCCAACCCGCCAACAGGCAGGCGGTCAAAAAATGGAATTCTGACCCTGGCGGAAACCGCCAACACAGACCGCCACTTTAACACTCTGACCGCCACGGCGGGACAAACAAACAGCGCGGCGGTGACCGCCAACAGACAGGCGGGAGACAATGTACCGCCCACCCTATCACAACTCACCAATCCGCCACCTTTTCCGGGGCGGGAGCCCCGCCGATAAAAACACGGCGGAAACAGACTACGAACGGGAAAACGCTCACCTCTACACACTCCACGAGGAATCTGGACAGCATGGAACCAGAACTACACATCCTACCAGCTATTGTCTACCTGCTCCTCTACCAGGAGCACGAACGCCGGCGCAGAAGACAACGGTGAGTACTGCACCTACGACACAGGGGAGGGGGAGGAGAAAAGATTACAGGCACACACATACGCGACACACCCACCCTCACCCACAACTACCTACACATCAATGCAGAGCAACAACTCAGAGTGACACCCCCCAAACCCCCGGAAGAATGCCAAGACAAAATAAAATGATCATGAAATTCAAATATATTGTAAGGCTAAGTAAAAAATTATTTCCAACATCTATAACTATATACACATATGTAAAATTGTCCTGTCCAAATTGGGTTTCAGTCATTGTACGTGGGCCAATGGGCCTCAACACATGGGCAAAGCCCACACAGGAGACCCGAATCCATTGGAGAGAACACTGCAGGGGCATCAGATAGAAAAACTACAGGCACCTCAGGGGGAAGGGAAGGGGAGGCACCTCAGCCACATGAGTCCATGACGCCATATCCACGAGGGGCCTCCATGGCCACTGTCCCATCCTGGGGAGTGCAAAGCCACAGTCTCTCAAGTCTCTACAGTGGGTGGCTTGCCCACTGTGCCATCCTGGGGAGTGCAAAGCCACAGTCTCACAAGTCTCTACAGTGGGTGGCTTGCCCACTGTTACATCCTGGGGAGTGCAAAGCCACAGTCTCACAAGTCTCTACAGTGGGTGGCTTGCCCACTGTGCCATCCTGGGGAGCGCAAAGCCACAGTCTCACAAGTCTCTACAGTGGGTGGCTTGCCCACTGTTACATCCTGGGGAGTGCAAAGCCACAGTCTCACAAGTCTCTACAGTGGGTGGGTTGCCCACTGTGCAATCCTGGGGAGTGCAAAGCCACAGTCTCACAAGTCTCTACAGTGGGTGGCTTGCCCACTGTTACATCCTGGGGAGTGCAAAGCCACAGTCTCACAAGTCTCTACAGTGGGTGGGTTGCCCCCTGTGCAATCCTGGGGAGTGCAAAGCCACAGTCTCACAAGTCTCTACAGTGGGTGGATTGCCCACTGTGCAATCCTGGGGAGTGGAAAGCCACAGTCTCACAAGTCTCTACAGTGGGTGGCTTGCCCACTGTTACATCCTGCGGAGTGCAAAGCCACAGTCACTCAAGTGGATTACAGACTCCACTGGTACTGGAGGAGGCATGGTGCCCAGAGTGCATCGTGCAGCCCTGCTCGACACAGATCCGGGCCTGCCCCTTCTGCCAATGGGCCAGCGGTGCTTGACTTGAAGGGCCCAGCGGAGCGGTGCTTGAGATGAAGAGCCCAGCGGAGCGGTGCTTGAGACGGCAGTGTCCAGCGGAGCGGTGCTTGAGATGAAGGGCCCAGCGGAGCGGTGCTTGAGATGAAGGGCCCAGCGGAGCGGTGCAGAGATGAAGGGCCCAGCGGAGCGGTGCAGAGATGAAGGGCCCAGCGGAGCGGTGTTTGAGACGGCGGTGCCCAGCGGAGCGGTGCTTGAGATGAAGGGCCCAGCGGAGCGGTGCTTGAGACGGCGGTGCCCAGCGGAGCGGTGCAGAGATGAAGGGCCCAGCAGAGCGGTGCTTGAGACGGCGGTGCCCAGCAGAGCGGTGCTTGAGATGAAGGGCCCAGCGGAGCGGTGCTTGTCTTGAAGGGCCCTGTTCAGCGGTTCTTGAGACGGCGGTGCCCTGTTCAGCGGTGCTTGTCTTGAAGGGCCCTGTTCAGCCGTGCTTGTCTTGAAGGGCCCTGTTCAGTGGTGCTTGTCTTGAAGGGCCCTGTTCAGCGGTGCTTGTCTTGAAAGGCCCTGTTCAGCGGTGCTTGTCTTGAAGGGCCCTGTTCAGCGGTGCTTGTCTTGAAGGTCCCTGTTCAGCGGTTCTTGACATGTGTCTCCAGGACACCATATCCGGCCAATATATGGAGTTCACTCGCCATCCGACTTCTCGCTTGCGGGGCCCTCCTGTGCTGGAGTCCCGGGCCCGTGGGTGTCCTCCTTCACACCTGGAATGGGGCTGGTGGGGCCCTCCTGGGTAGCTCGCCTGCTGCCGGACTTGTCGGCCGTGCTGCCCTTGCCATCCTTCCGTGATTCTCTGTGGCCCTTGCCTCCCTTTGTAGATGTGCCAGGTGGCACCCCACCTCCTGACGGTGCCAGGGTAGTGCCTTTGGAGGCTGCCGTCTCTGGCCTCTCGCGCTGGGCCTTGCCTTTCTTGGATTTTTTCCCAGGGGGTGGGCTGGCTGTCCCTTTACTGCTGGCCGATGTAGCTGCCCTTGAAGGTGGTGGACTCCAATATCCTTGTACTATGGTCCTTGTAGGTCCAGGGGTTGTGGTAGCTGAGGTGCTGATTGGACTCTTACGAGATGGAGTGGGTGGGTCAGGTGATGGAAAGAGGTTAATTTTGGACAGGAAAAACTTTTTAGGAGCAGTGGGAAGGGTAGGTGCAGTGGGTATGGGAGTGGAGCAAGAGGATGTGGTTGTAGGAGAGTCAAGTGTGGTGTCTTTGGGTGCAGGTGCTTGTGACGGAGGCTGTCGTGAGGTGGATGACTGTTGGGTGGGTGGCTGCCTGCGTTTGTGTGGTTTGGAAGAGGGGGTGACAGACACACTGGGAGAGGACACAGGGGACGTGTAAATGGCAGTGGGGGTGGTGACTGCACGTGTGCGGAGTGTTCTGTAGGTGTGCTGGTGATGGACGTAGTGGCTGATGATGTTGTGCATGCAAGTGTGAGTGGAGACGTCACAGGGAGGGAGGAGGGAGACGAGGAGGAGGGGGACACAGAGGAGGCAGTGGCTGTTGGTATGTCTGCATGTGGCTGTTGCTTGTGTGAATGCTTGTGTGTTCTGTGGTGCTTATGTCTGGATGAGCTGCCCTTGGGTGTTGAGGTGTGTGCAGGCTGGTCTGTAGGTGTGTCTGGGATAGGCAGAGGAACAGGGGAGTGGGACTGGGTGGAGGAAGTTGGAGGAGGGAGGCAGGAGACAGGGACAATGGCTGCCGTCAGTGCTGAGGCCAGAGCGTTGAACGTTCGCTGATGGGCAGCCTGACCCGAATGAATGCCCTCCAGGTATGCATTGCTCCGGTGCACCTCCCTTTCTACCCCCTGGATGGCATTCAAAAGGGTAGACTGCCCAACAATGAGCCTCCTGAGGAGGTCAATGACCTCCTCACTGAGGGCAGCAGGGGTAACTGGGGCAGGGCCTGAGGTGCCTGGGGCGAAGGAGATGCCCGCCTTTGTGTGCGAGCGGGCACGGGGCGAACACTGAGGGGCTGCTTGGAGGGCAGAGCTGGTGCGCTGGGTGGCGGCTGTACCTGTTGTTGCGGTGGGCACGGATGTTGCCCCCACCACAAGGGAGCTCCCTTCCGAGGACGTGTCTGTGTCGCTGATGTCTCCACGTGTCCCCGTTGTGGAGCTCCCCACGCCCTCCGTCTCACTGGTGAACTCCGAGTTGGTTGCATGGCCCTCCAGGGCCATGTGAGATGCAGCTCCTCGTGCTCCGATGCCACTTCTCCTCCGCCTGATGATGCTAATGCAAACATGAACAGGAAGAGCAGCAAAAAAGGGGGGAGGAAAATAAAGACATGTTGAGTGCATGCATTGGCAACACAGTTGGCGGAGAGGACAGACGCAGAAGCCCCCTGCACTACGCCGCGCACTTGGGGTACACTACTCAATCATTGGGACTTGGCCTACAAGCCTATGGATGACAACTGCACACATAGGTGACACAGGGCCATGGATAGCTGTACTTGCCACCCTACAGAGGTGGGGGGCGGGGGCACAGGGCCATGCCTTACGGAGGGGCCTAGCCTACAGAAATCGCCCTGGCCTAGGGATACCCACAGCCCTCCTCCCCCACCCAGACACCTCCACTGCGCGCTAAGATAGCAGAATGTGCTGGTACTCACCCCCTTGTGTCTGCTGTGATGTCCTCACGTGCCCATCCAAATCTTGGTAGGCCACCGCCAGGATCCGAGACATCAGGGGGGTCAATTGACGAGTGGCACCCCTCCTACGTTGGGAGGCCATCCCCAGCAGAGCCTCCGCGGTCTTCCTGCTCCCGGGGCGGATGTCCTCCCACCTCTTGCGGCAGTGGGTGCCCCGTCTGTTGTGGACCCCCAGGGTCCAGACGTCCTTGGCGATGGCACGCCAAATGTCGATTTTCTGATGGGCGCTGACCTATGCCACATGTACAGGGGGAGAAATAACATTGTCATAATTTTCTGCATGCTCGATGTGAGTGGCCCCCCATCCCCACCCTTACCATGTGGCACATGCTCTCATCCGTCGTTTGATGCATGCCTCAATCGCTCCCCTCCCCACCATCTTTCATCCACCCGACTCAACACAGGCATTGCCCCCAAAGCATGCTCCCAATGTACTTACCTGTTGGTCTGGCTGACCGTAGAGTAGCGCATACTGGGGGAGGACCCCATCCACGAGTTTCTCCAATTCTTCAGAAGTGAAGGCAGGGGCCCTTTCCCCAGTCGCAGCAGCCATTGTATCTTCCAGACCGAGGTCACAGCAGCACTTGCAGTATAGGTCCTCTCCTGTGGATGATCAGGTCTCGAGTGATTAAGCAGATAGATAATGGCGGTCACGTCCGCGGCGGTGCGTACCGCGCCGGTGCGTACCGCGACCGCCGGCGCATTTCGTCATTGGCTCCTGAAACCCATAGCGTTCAATGTTAACCAATGCAGCTTTGCTCCGCGGTCTTCGACCGCCTACCGTCACGGTGTGCCACGCCAGCGCATTGACCTCACATCCCATTGTCGCACTTCACAGGTCAGGCAGCCGCCATTTCAAGGGCCCACATGGCTTAATTTCTACTGCGTCACACATGCCTAGGCCTTGCATCGACACTCATACAAGCCATTCAATGCATAGAGAATCGTGTACTGTGCAAGCTGTGGGAACGTACCTGTGGGTTGATTGACTCTGTGCTCGCTGTTGTCCTTCCTAGGCACCGTCCGCTGGGACTTGCGAGGAGATGGAGGAATGTTCCCGTGTACAGACCGCTGGCGGACCTGTCGACAATGGAGGAACGACATGTCATTCTGACATACAGGCTTGACCGAGCCACTATACAGGAACTGTGTGCCCAGCTGGAGCCAGACCTGATGTCACCCATCCGCCAACCCACAGGGATCCCCCCTCTAGTGCAGGTGCTGTCAGTACTCCATTTTTTGGCAAGTGGGTCATTTCAAACAACAGTGGCCATTTCATCAGGGATGTCTCAGCCTATGTTTTCAAAGGTGTTGTCCAGAGTGTTGTCTGCCCTGCTCAAACACATGCGGAGATACATCGTTTTCCCTGAGGTGGGGGATTTGCCTACAGTGAAGGGTGATTTCTATGCCCTTGGACATATTCCCAACATCATTGGTGCCATTGATGGGACACATGTGGCTTTGGTACCCCCCAGAGAAAGTGAACAGGTGTACAGGAACAGAAAAAGTTATCATTCCATGAATGTCCAGGTGGTCTGTTTGGCTGACCAGTACATCTCCCATGTAAATGCCAAGTTCCCTGGGTCAGTGCATGACACGTACATCATGCGAAATAGCAGCATCCCTTATGTGATGGAACAACTACAGAGACACCGTGTGTGGCTAATTGATGACTCAGGTTACCCCAACCTGTCGTGGTTACTGACCCCAGTGAGGAATCCCAGGACAAGGGCAGAGGAACGGTACAATGAGGCACATGGGCGTACTAGGAGGGTGATCGAGCGGACCTTCGGCCTCCTGAAGGCCAGGTTTAGGTGCCTGCATATGACAGGTGGATCCCTAATGTACTCACCAAAGAAGGTGTGCCAGATCATCGTGGCCTGCTGTATGCTTCACAACCTGGCTTTGCGACGCCAGGTGCCTTTTCTGCAGGAGGATGGTCCAGATGGTGGTGTTGTAGCAGCTGTGGAGCCTGCGGAGAGTGAAGAGGAGGAAGACGAAGAGGACGACACAGACAACAGGGACACAGTGATACAGCAGTATTTTCAATAACACACAGGTAAGAATCAACACCGGCATTTTACATTTACTTACAGTCTCCTGCCTCTCTACTGTCTGTCCTTTTCACCCAGTGTATGCTAACAGAGTTGTGACTTTCCCTTCCAATTTCAGAGATGTGGGCCCCACTGCGTGACCTCTTCTTTGTTTGCCCATGGACTACAGCTGTGTGACAGTGGTATGTTGTCATCACAATGTAACTGGTCATTTTGGCACGTTTATGTCTAATATATATTTTCAAAAATACAGGCAGACTCCAGATTATTTGTGTGCAATAAGTGTGTTTATTAAAGTGCTCAATTTTGGGACATGGTTGAAAATCGGTGATGGGTGATGGTGGAGGAATGTCCATGGCAGAGTCCAGATTCTCAGTCTCACAGGTGCATTGTCCATATGCCTGTGGCAGGTGGAGCAGGGGCAGTTTAAGGTTGGACAGGGTGACAATGTGGGACAGTGGGATGACATCAGGGGGTATCCTTTCCTGGCGGGGGTCTTGGCATCCTACTCTGTCTTCTTCCTAGATCTCAGGCCCCGCTTGCGGGGTGGTTCTTCTTCTGCAGGAGGTGGGGTTCTGGTGGCCGGTTGTTCCTGTGTCGGGGCCTCCTGTCCACTAGCGCCGGCGGAGGTGGTAGCCTGTTCCTGGTCCATGCTAGTGACAGGGGCCCTTTGTGGTGCCACATGGTCCCGCAATGTGGTGACAATCTGGTTGAGAGCCATAACGATGGTGCCCATTGCGGAACTAATGTTTCTCAGTTCTTCCCTGAACCCCATAAACTGTTCCTCCTGAAGTACCTGGATCTCCTGGAACCTGGCCAGGACCGTCGCCATCGTCTCCTGGGAGTGGTGGTATGCTCCCATGATGGAGGTGAGGGCCTCGTGGAGAGTGGGTTCCCTGGGCCTGTCCCCCCCCTGTCGCACAGCAGCCCTCCCAGTTCCCCTGTTTCCCTGGGCCTGTGTCCCCTGGACCGTGTGCCCACTACCACTGCCCCCAGGTCCCTGTTGTTGTTGGTGTGGTGGGTTAACCTGGGTGCCCTGTAGTGGTGGACACACCGCTGATTGACGTGTCCTGGAGACAGAGGCATGGGCCCGCTGGGTGGGTGCTGTGCTAGTGTTCCCAGAGGGGGGTAGGTCTGCTGTGGCCTGTGGCTGTCTGAGGGGAACCGACTGTCCCGAGGTCCCCGATGGGCCGGGCTGGTCATCTGGGTCCAGGGAGACAGAGCTGCTGTCATCACTGGGGGCCTCTTCTGGGGGTGGGATGGACATTTCTGGACCCTCCTGGGCGGTGTGGTGGCGTTCGGGTCCTGCAGGGGTATAAGAGTATGGTTATTGCTTCTGTGTGTGCCATAGCGTGCAATGGGTGGGTGCCCGTGTACCCCAGTGCTGGCATTCCTTTGTGGGGGCTGTTGTGACGGCGGTTTGTGGGGGAGATGGGTATGTGCAGTGGGCATGCTTAGGTGATGGCTGTCGATGGTTTGTGGTGGCATGCAGTGTTTGGTGTTGGGATGGGTGGGTTGTGATGGTGAGACATTAGCAAGGAGGATGTGTGATGGTGGTGGGGGGGAGGGTGGGGGTATGAGTTGGCATGCTGGTGGGTGGGGGGGATGAAGTAGTTGAGATTAGACTTACCAGAGTCCATTCCTCCAGATACTCCTGCGAGGCCCTCAGGATGCAGGATGTTCAAGACCTGTTCCTCCCATGTTGTAAATTCTGGGGGTTGAGGTGGGGGTCCGCCGCCAGTCCTCTGCACCGCGATGTTGTGCCTGGATACCATGGAACGCACCTTCCCCCGTAGGTCGTTCCACCGCTTCCTGATGTCGTCCCGATTTCGTGGATGCTGTCCCACAGCGTTGACCCTGTCCACTATTCTTTGCTATAGCTCCATCTTCCTGGCAATGGTGGTGTGTTGCACCTGTGTCCCAAAGAGCTGGGGCTCTACCCGAACTATTTCCTCCACCATGACCCTGAGTTCTGCGTCTGAGAACCTAGGGTGTCTTGGGGGTGCCATGGGGTGGTGTGGGGTGGTGTTTGCAGTGATGAGTGTGGTGAGTGTAGTGGTGTGTGGTGTTTTGTGCGTGGTTGTTGTGTGGGTGATGGTGTAGTGTGCCTCTGTGTGATGGTGTTCTCTATTCTGTGCTGTCTCTCTCTGGTCTTCGTCTCTGATTTGTGGTCGTAGGGGTTTGTGGGTGATGTGGGTGTGTGTTTTATAGTTAATTGGGTGTGTGGGAGTGTTGTGTGTATGTGTCTCAGGTGTGTGTATTTCAAATTGTCCAATGTGGCTGTGTTTTGGAGCTGTATGTGTATTTTGAGCGCGGAGGTGTGTACCGCCAATGGAATACTGCGGTTGAAAGACCGCCGCGTGGATTGGTGGGTCGTAATGGCATGGGCGTATTTCTTTTGGCGTGACGGTGGAGGTTTGGTCTTCGCCAGTTTAACGCTGGCCGTTGGTGTGGCGGACTTTTGTGGATGTCGGGTTTTTGGCGGTTTGCCTCTTGAGGGTCAGAATGACCGTGGCGGTTTACCGCGACCGCGGCGGTGTTGTGGCGGCCTTCTGACCTGCGGTAAGCGCCTTTTACCGCCGAGGTCAGAATGACCCCCTATGTGTCACCACATAGCTACTTCAGAGAGCTAGAATAACTGACAATGGCAATGTCCAATTAAATGACAATGCAAGAGATAAAGGTGATTGAAGTTAAAATCCAATGATCTTTGATTGAATGGTCAGTTGCTCAGTAGAAAGCAAGTTTGAATAGTTACGTTTTTAGGAGTTGACTGAGTCATAAGTAGTTGTGGTCAGATCTCAGCGAGGATTTGAGAGAATTCCACAGCCTTGAGACATGTGCTCTTAAGTATTTGCCTTCATGATTTGATCTCTTCTAGGGGTGGGAGGAACTCACGGAGTTCCACTCAGGGGAATTCTGTGGAGTTACATGAAAACTCTGTGTGATTCTGCAGAGTTACCGCGAATGGGTAAAAGTTGGTACGTTGCACTGCTTGTGCTGATTTTCAGAGGTGGGAGCTCATTCCATGCTGTAAAATCAGTGTGAACAGCAAGACGTGGTTCACCTGAGGGCACTGCTGCTCAAGTTGATTTTGCTGCCGCTAAAGTTGCTTTTCTACTCGAGCGACAGCTTTCTCACTGCAAATGGTCGTGACTACCTGCAACCACTTGCGGTGGGAAAATCCCCCAGGTGCCCTCCTAGCACCCTAAAATTGCACTTGGAGTCACCAATTCTCGCTCATTAACTTACCATTGGTGAGTCTCTGCCATGTGGCAGTTTTTAGCCAGAACTCCATGTTACATGCATATCACAGAGTAGCCAAAATTCCACCAACTCTGCTGATGAAGCAGAATTTATCGCCTACTCCTAACTCTTCAACGATCATTTGTGGATCAGATTGGAGGCTTCTGACTGGGATATAAAGGCTATGTTAATTTCTACATATATTCTAGACCTTTGCCAAAGTAGACCATGTCCACAATGCCTAAGGCCTTGAAGTTGATCCTAGTGATGACTAGCAGCCTTCAGAGTAGGCTTTATGTGGAAATGTGTGTGGAAGTTTGAGGAGAGTCCGGGTGCCTGGTTTTTAACTTTGCAGGTTGTAAAGGAGGTTCTTAAGTAGCACTATATAGATGATGTTGCAACAATCCAGGTGCTCCAATACAATGGGACTTGTCAACTCCACTGTGATGTAAACTTGGAGATGTGAAACGATTTTTGCAGATGATGGCAAGTGTAGTTACTGAGTTGACTTATGGTTTGACAGAGTCCACAGAATTCCTAGGTGTCTAGATTTATGGGAAGTTGATTAGGGTTTTGTATTTCCTGGGGTAATTTAAAAGGTATGTCTGAGATTGTCCCACGGCAAGGATCTTTGGTTTGTCTATATTCATGCAGAGGATACTCCTCTATCAGTTCAGTACCTTATGGAGGCATGATGTAAGGTCGATGGGATTGTCTGAATAGTTGTGTGTCTTAATTCAGTTTACATATCATTCATACAAATGTGGAAGTGGATTTGTAGTTTTACTTATAGCTTGATTAGGGGATAAAAGTAAATGGTGAATAACAAGATTTCACAGGGTGTTTTTTGGAGATACTGCATGACACCAGTAGCAAGGGAAAATTACCAACCCCAATCCTAACATTTTTGGGTGTGGTTGGATACAAACAATGATCGTGCATAAAGAAGATGCAGATATTTCTGTCCACCGTCCCAATCTTTTTACCATTATACCATTATCATTAGTATTGTAGGCCACAGAGGAAACGAGGGCATGAATATTGTTTGCTTGCCTTCGTCCATGAAAGCATGAATTCCTCCCTAAAGTTATCTCGTGTACACGCAGTGCCCTGATTGGCACTAACTAAGGACTGATAGTCACGGATGAGTCAATTTCACTCAATGTACTATTGGAGTTGTCTTGTCATCTTTGTTTATATGATGTTACTGGAAAATAGGACTTTTGAAACTATTGCCTGCATCCAAAATTGGGTGATAACAAGAAACCTTCCAAATGCTGGGAGAAGTGATAAATCCGGAGGAAAATCCACCAGCACGATTTCTTAATCTGGAAGAGAATACAGCAGCAGAGTTTCTGCTACAAGCAATGTTGGAGGAAATTCAGCCAGTAGTTTCTCCTCTGGTTTTAGTACTTCCTCCAGAAATAGAAGGGTTATCTGTTAGCAATCAACTTAAATTAGGTACAAAGTAAATGAAGGATATCAGTTAAAATTAAAGAGCGATCACAGGACCTTGAATTATAGCAATGTCAATTATTTAGGACAGCAACAGGGTCCCATTTGCATCAATGCATCAGAGTGAGAAATATGTGCACAACCTCTGATGCGAATCCCTTATGGAGTCACACAAGTTTTGATTTAACAGAGGCCGACAAAATCCATACCTCCGAGATGAGTGATACCGTGACCCATCGTTTATGTACTACAGACACGGAAAAATATGGGTAAGAAAGAGTTACTTAGAGTAAGATGTTACAATAATAATTTCTATTTCTGGGCTGTGATCTGCATTCCCGGTATTTGGTTTCTAACCCTCTTTTGAGGTGTCTGGAAGTCAAGCTCACACATCATAATGAAGAGAAATACACCTCCCGTTCTGTAATCAATCAAGCTTCACAGGTTCATCTAAATGTAAATGAAAGCACTACACTGATGTTAAAAAAATAAGGATTTAAAGTGTGCATGCAAAATCCTTATTCCTGCAATACGCCAGAGCTGACTGGTTATTTTCATTTAGTGTCAAGAAACTGAAAAATAAATTTTTGTAGCATTTTAAAGATATCTTGTAAAGATGGGATGTATTTACAAATATATTTTCTTGCATTGCATAGCTTAGCTTAAGAGGCATTGAACATCATTGTTGAATCTATAATTAGGAATATGTTTCTCATTGACGCAAAATTGCTTGCATCACTTTGAATCTTATCCTAGGATACGTATTTTATGCTCTCTGTAATTTGGAATTGCTTTTGATGTTACCGTTCCTATGGTGCGCAGAAATATATTTTTCTGAGGTTTTTTGTGCACTCAGCAATACAGGCCGTTAGGGTAACCACCTCCCTGAAGGTCATTACGAACACAATTCCCAGTCACTGACTTTTGTGTGCTAGCTTAATGCATTCTCTGTGTTGCAGTTCGGTTTTGCTTCCATTGCATTAATTAGACTAACACTCCTGAAATCAATGATTTGTAGGTGAAAGATTCAGGACTGGAGACTGTTCAAAATACCCAGGAATATGGTGGTCGACCTACAGAGCCTGCCTATTGCTTATTCAAACCTGTATTATTGCTTTCGTGCAATAGTCAATTGCTGTCTTATTTATTTTGATATCAAACTTACCCAGTACATTAGGTTCTCCTAAGTGTAATGGGAAACAAACTTGGACTAGATGAGTCAACCAACCTGCCATCTCCTAAGTAATATCATTAAGACATGGCTGATCATGGCCGTTCCTACAGGCTTGAGCCTGCTAGTTTGATACCTACCCCTCACAAGTAGGGACAAGCCCTGCATACCCAAGATACAAACATTACCACCCTGGACAACTGCTCAGTCCCATGGTGAAGGGTCTCCCAACCCTACGTTTTTTGCCCCAATTCAGCAGATAAGTATGTAGCCTGAAAAAAAGCTTAGCCTATGAACATAAACAAGATTATCCCACAGGGTCGATATTCACAAGCCAAGACTGATTTTCGTGCTCTGCTTTATTAACGTCTTATATAGAATATATTTAACCACAAATATATATCACATTAGGTAATTAAATAAATATGAAGTCTATCGACGCTTCAGAAGCCAATGCTGCTATATTTCTCTCTCTCTCTCTCTCTCTCTCTCTCTCTCTCTCTCTCTCTCTATATATATATATATATATATATAGAGAGAGAGAGAGAGAGAGAGAGCACATATATATATATGTGTGTATATATATATATATATATATATAGAGAGAGAGAGAGAGAGCATATATATATATGTGTATATATATATATATATATATATATATGTATATGCATTGTCACGTATGTTAAACCTAGTGTTGACATTTCAAGAGGATACCTAACTTAACAATAAAACACTAGCTACAAAAATGTCTTAGCCTGCTGAAAAAATGTACTTATGGTTCTTCCTGTAATTATTTAACTGTACATGGAGGGTAAGAACCAGACCCATTACAGTAGCATCACAGTGTCATCATTAAACGTCTGTGTTTTAAAAAAACAACTACACCGGGGATTGTTGCTGAGTAATCTGTGCATTTCCTATGTAATTTGTGCATTTCTAAGCAGAACAATGAGAAGCAGGTGATGCTGAGTCAGAACATTTGCCCGATGTGTTCAACTAGCGCAAGCAGTTTTATGTCCACCTATAATATTTATTCCGACCGAATCTGCTTATTAGAAAGAGCCTCTGGGTTTCCTGTTTCCCTGTCATTTCCTCTCTATAAGTATATATCAAAATAAAAAATAAAAAACAACAATGCTCAAAAGAAACTAATTTATTATAAGAAACATGAAGATTAAACATTGATATTATCAATCTCAATGCACTTCCTTATAATAATTTCAGGAGGAGGAAAGGCTAAAGGTCATTTATAACCGAAAATTCAAATAAACACAAAAGTGCAAACGTTTTCGCCATATTCCTATTATGATCTGAGAACAAACTCTACTCACTGACATTTAGCTCAGACATTTACCATGAGGTTTTGTGAAAACTGGTTGTGCGTGTTGTTGCCTATTTGTTTACACCCAGGTGGTAAATAGGTACAAACACATCTCTGATGCCTGGTAAATTGTTACTTTCACCCTCAATGAACGCCTGGAGCTCTCTTATAAGTGCAGTGGGAGTGTGTGCTCACTTTCTTTGCAGACGCCTGCACAGCCCCTCGTGTAATACAGATAGAGCAGGTGCACGTAAATCACAGGCACAGTCTTAAAAGGAACATTCCCTCATTTGCATGGGGGTGTGGCACCATGGAAATGAGGGAAATATATCTGATCTGCTCCAGCGTCATATTATGGACAATGGCATAGGAGCCAAGAGTCTGTCTGGAGGTGCCTTGATTGTACGCACCAGAAAGAGGATGCCTCAGTCAGTGTGTCTCCTGAGGGTGACTCCTGCAAGTGGGAGGGGAAAGAAGGGCCATAGACCCCCACGAGAGATCCACTTGCAAGTGGGTGCAGTCACTCACTGGACCCCCGCGGAAGGATCTGTGTCCTCCCTTTGAATTGCAGACCATGTACCACCTGGGAAATGAAAGATAGAACGGCTGCTTCAAATAGCCACTCCGCCTGTCACTAATGCCCTGCCAACAGAACAGCTACTAGTATGCGTTTGCCCTAGGGGGTAGCGTCTTATCTGTAATTGGAAGCACTGTCCCAGTCTGCAGCCGTCACACCTTGTTAAAGATACGTCGTGGCTCAAACAGTGACAGTGCACCCTTTACATTATGCAGCCCCTGGGCCCAGTCACAACAACAGACATTTGTATCGTTCTTTTTGAACCCTATGTGGCTCTTTGATACTACAGAAGGAGCAGCTTCTAGGATATGGATGGCATGGGTGCACATTTTGCACCTGCCTGATCCCCCGGGGATGTTCGCTTCTTTGCATGAAGGCACATCCCATGGTAATGAGGGAATGCCTTTGCCTCTGCGCTCGCACTGTATGACATGGCTTAAACCACCGCTCGACCATTCATAGCGGTTCTGCTCCAAGCAGGCAAGAGTTTGCGCCTGCACCGTCTTGGTTTGCTCCTGTCTGGGACCATCTAATACTTTAAGGTGCTATGGTCAGAGGACTAAATGGCATGATATGTAGTAGTTGGCAGGACTTATAGCCAGTGCTTTGAATGGAAACATAGAAGTGCAGGTACTCACTCTTCAGAGTACTAGGTTGCTCCTGAGAAGCGCAGGTACTCCCCCATTAAATGTTTTGCAGCAGTACTGAGAAGTGCAGGTACTCTTCTTTTCAGATTGAAAAGGTGCAGTTACTCCATAACGGACAGTGCCTGCCCATTCAAAGCACTGTTTATAGCTGTGATCAGCGTTACTCTAGATAGGTGAGCACTTTACTCTGGTACCTTAGGAGACGTCAATAAAAGATGCAGGATGCAGAACCAATATATCATTGATTCAAAACTTGTGAGGGCGCCGCCTGCTTTGCCACCACAGGAAGCAACGTCAAACAGACTAAAGAGGATAAAGTCACGCGATACCTTGAACGATCACATTTCAGAGACATTTTAGCACATTTGAATCGGAAGTAGAAACATCATTATGGGTCTACTCTCATCACACTGACAGTGTCCTACAGCTGTCAGAATATTGATCCAAAGCGCTTCAGATCCGTCACCGCTGAAGGGAGATTTTAATGACAGTTAACACATGACCACCAATGTCAAGCGCTGGCACACTTTACCATATCAGCCCATCTCGGCATGAAAGGCTAATTATCTTACACCACACTGGCTCGCGAAGCACGTGACACAGAATTAACTAAGCAGAGATGTTCGCTCAAATGCACTAACGCTGCTGCAAGCGAATTCTATACATCTAGCGTAAGGACACGCCAGTGACTCATGCACTGAGCGCGCTCCTTTTGCTCATTGTGCGGCCCCTTTAAATAGCAAGGCAGAAAATCAGCACGCTCAGAATAATACTGTAAACAGCTTAATTAAATTAGGGAACTCTGTCGTGTCCTCGAATGTACAGTGAAGGAAACATCAGCATAGGCTGAGGAGGCTGGCTATGAAAGAGCAGGGACATGCCAGCCAACACTGTATTTACGCTTACTCAGTGAGGGAGATGCAGAGGGTGAACCAGCCCTAAGGTAACCCCGATTGGGGTCGTAGAGGTGAGCAATTTTCAAAATCAAACAAGCCACAACTATACTGCAGTATCAGAGCCTAGCTTAGGGGCTAGTTAACCCCAGTTTACAAGAACACACATCTAAGACTGCTCAGAGGCTCTCTGTTTATATGAACAAAACAAGCCCAAACAGCTACACTAAATGAGGTTGAGGGTAAAAGAGGAAACCCATGTGCCGTATCCTTCCACCAACCATGCAGAAAGGGATTACTTCTTTGCAGACCCTCTTTGCACGTGGCCTACCCCTGATCTGTGTTAAATATGACCCTCCCAGATTGAACTCTTTATTATGTAAAGGCAGGGCCGGACTGGGAACCCAAATCCCCCCTGGCAAATTTTGTCTGACCAGCCCCATAGGGTACATAGGGAGCGAGCCCGACTAGCAAACGAGTCTGACCACTACAATGGGGCCTGGGTGGGGGTGGGGAGGTTGGATCTCCCTCCTCAAGAACATTTGGAAAAAATGGCTAAAACTGTGCATTTTACAACACGTTTCATTACATATTCAATTGTATTCGTTTTTAAAGCATAGTAAATGTTGACCTTACAGAGCACCGGGACACAGCAATCCTTATCGAGGTTTTTCAATGATTTCCTCACTATCACTCCCTGACAGTGCCTCTCATCTCTCCATAGCCCCTGTCTGACATGTATGTCATTTGTTTCACACCGCCTCTTTTACCAGCGTAGGGTGTTGGAGCAATTTACATTATAAACACACACAAAGACAATGAATCATACATGCGTAAATCAGTGTATAGAAAATGTTATATAAGACAAAGGGGACTACAAGGTGTAGCATTCACATGTCATCCATACTGATAGGCATTTTTAAGAGTGCTTGGTCTGGGGAAGCATAAACTCAAGATAACACAGTGATTACGGTTACTTTACTAATAACAATGTATTTCTACCCAAACAAACCCTTTTAGCAACAATAGGATAATCAAAGTCTGGGAAAAACATAACTTTCTGACCTGTGCCACAAAGTTTGCAGGCAGCTCTTTGATGTCAGTTCACAGCTCCCTGAGCTAGATTATGATTGTAAGTTATGAACTGCACAGTAATAAAAGGATCTCTGTGACAAAAGCAGTATCCAACTGAGCTATGCACATAAAACACTGTTCTGTAGTTTGCATAGGACACATTCTATGCTGCATGCATATTAATCCTCTGCTCTACCTCAGGTGAGTCAAAACTGCCACTAGACAAGCTCCCATCTCTCTCCAGCAGGTACATTAATTACCAGAGTTATATTGACACGTTTATTGTTTACTGAAAACTGTTTCCCCTACAAGGAATTCTGCAGTGCTTTTAAAACTTCTGCACTGCTATAAGGCCACCCAGTAACAAACACGCCCCCAATCCTTTCAGTCCCCCCAGAAAATCCCCAATGTAAATCAAATATTATTTCCAAAACATGCAACACATTCAGAAACAGCTGGAATTCAAAGTTAGTTTTCAGAACAAAGTACTTAAAATATGGACAGGGTCTCCACATTTCTAAATTTGAGTCGTTGGTAAGGGGTCGGATGCTCCCCATAACCAGAGATCTGGGAACCACTTGGGAGCGTTGCAAGTCTAACTCAAATGTTGCAGCTTGACACCAGTGTGGTTTCTATGGGAGTATCACTTAAAGTGATCACTGGGAAAGGTGGGTTCAGGCAGCATCTACCACAGATTTAGGATGCATGGTGTGTTAAATAGTTGGAGAGCTGCAACAGCAACATTTCACCACTTTAGAAAGTGGTAAATAGTTGCTTATCACAAGAAGGTTTCTCATGTTCTGCTTGCGTCTCTAAGCATAGCATCATTTGTTCGCATCTCTAAAGAAAACAGCAAAACATAGCAACCGCACTCATAAAGCACCATAATAACACAAGTAAAACTTCATGGAGAATACAAAAAACAGTAAACAGAACACAGCATAACAGCTGAAGTACAATAATACAGCATAAAAACAAAGAAACACACAAACAGCAGACCACACCACCACCATAACAGAATTCCACACACCAAATGTACACACACATTCTTGTCACACATTACCACCATCAAAATCCTGTTTTCATAACACAGTAGTAAAAGTTGTTTGGAACAAGCACTGCCTTAATGTACCACTGAGTACAAGAAATGGCACCAGATAACATTATTTGTGATGCGCCCAAACATTTTGAAACTTACCAGCCTAAAACAGAACAAGATTAAGAACACTCATTGTCCTAACTAACTATAAGGTAGTTGCCAATGAGTCTTGCTAGGCCTAAGGTCTAGGACAAGCTTCCTTTCTTGGCTGAGTCTAACCTTCGGTTTGGTAGACGAGCTATTAAAAGTGTTCAGATAAGCTGTTTATTATGTTACCATGGAATCTTCAGAGAAATCATGTTCACAACAGCCTTAGTTGACACACAAGCAACTCATGTACAGGGTTTTGTTGTTTAGCACAATTTCTTTCCCTCCTGGACAAAGTCTCCCTGCAGTGCTCATTTGGTGACATCATCATTTTATAGAACTCCTGGGTTCCTGTGACTCAGTGGCATAACAAAACTTGAGCCCCCCCCCCTGCAAAGTAAACGGACCCATGCAGGAGCTCTCAGGCCAAGGGCCCGCCGCCCATGCACAGTGTGCGGTGCTGAGGAGGGCCCCGTGGAGCTCTTGGTCCCCTGCACTGCTGGGCCTGCAGCGACTAATGTTACACCACTACAGTGACTGCTCTCATCACTCCTGTGTCCAAATGAAAACAGAGCAGGAGAAAGTACAGAGTTAGTAATACCGAGATTCCCTTCCGCCCTGGCTCCAATAGCACTACCTCTTGACTGGAGCAACCAGATATGAATTCTGTACTGCAACCAAGCAACAACTGTTTTTTTTATTTTATTTTTATTTCTTTTTGCCTTGACTGTGTGAATTACCTTTCTAGTTTGTGGCACATGACTTCATAACCCCCCCTCTTTTCTAAGTAAAAAGGCTACATACATCTTGCAGAGTGTGTTTTAGAAGACTGTTTAATCTATTTCTGTGATTTAAACTGTATTTAGAAACTGTCTGCTCCCCCTGTTTTTTGCCTTAAAAAAGCCACATTTCAGAGTGCGCTACAGGCAGTATTTCAGTGTTTGTTTTTAAACAATCTCTCCCTCACCTGGAAAGTAGACTCTGCTAGCTTGGAACTGTGGATTCAGCCTGTCTGTATCCAAGGAGATTCTGAATAGAGCAGCAGCTGCCTCCTCCCTGGCCACAGGAACTGGACTTAACTGATTCGCTCTCTGAGTCCATGGCAACATGCCCCCCCCCCACACCTGCTCTGGCCCCTTAAGTTTGTGGAGGGAAGCTAAAGACAGCCACCTCCATTGTGTGAGCCTCAGCATCTTCCCTCTGTCCTAATACAGCCCAGTGTTCAAGGATTGCTAAAAGACCTAGGTAAGGAGCCCCCAGACTTTTTCTGGGTAAATAGTATTATTTGTTGAAAAGCGTTTTTTTCAGCTACCCATGCCTGTTTTACTGTGGACTCTTTGTGTTTCAGGCAGCTTGACCTTTTAAAGTGGTGTTTTTTTAATTTTATTTCTTTTTGCCATGACTGTGTGAATTACCTTTCTAGTTTGTGGCACATGACTTCATAACCCTCCCTCCCCCTTTTCTAAGTAAAAAGGCTACATACATCTTGCAGAGTGTGTTTTAGGAGACTGTTTAATCTGTTTCTGTGATTTTAATTGTGTTTAGAAACTGTCTGCTTCCCCTGTTTTGTGCCTTAAAAAAGCCACATTTCAGAGTGCGCGACACGCAGTATTCCAGTGTTTGTTTTTAAACAATCTCTCCATTACCTGGAAAGAAGACTCTGCTAGCTTGGAAGTGTGGATTCAGCCTATCTGTATCTAAGGATATTCTGAATAGAGCAGCAGCTGCCTCCTCCCTGGCCACAGGGACTGGACTTCAGTTAACTTGCTCCTTATATAGGTTCTTATTGGTTGTTGCATATGTTGTTGTGATAGGTTGTTGGGGGCTGGTCTTTCCATTGGTTGCTTGTTCCAGGGCTGGGGCTGTTATTGGTGGATAGGGCTGAGATTCTGATTGGTTGTTGGTTCTAGGGCTGTGATTGGTGGATAGGGCTGAGATTCCGATTGGTTGTTGGTTCTAGGGCTGTGATTGGTGGATAGGGATGAGATTCTGATTGATTGTTGGTTCTAGGGCTGTGATTGGTGGATAGGGCTGGGAATCTGATTGGTTGCTGGTTCTAGGGCTGGTGCTGTGATTGGTGGCCAGGATTAGGGGCATGAATGGTGATTAGGGCTGGGTCTCCCATTAGTTGTTTGAATCAGGGTTACAAATCGGATTGGTTAAGGTTAGGACCAGGTTCCTATTGGCCAGTAGGGCTATTTAAGGCTAGGACTCAGGGCGTCTCAGCCCGGGCGTCGAGGTAAAGGACGGAGAGGACAAGGGCAGTTGCCTGTTTGGGCCTGTTCAGGACAAGTAGGGACTAGGGCCTAGGGCCAGAAAATCTGCCCAATTCTCAATTGGCCAGGAATGATTACAGTCCCTACACATCCATCAACATGCAAACACATTATCTGCAAAGACATCCAACTCATGCATCACAAACTGACCGCAGACAGATTGCAATGTCCCATCACCCAACACAATACCCATTATACAACACATATACACATATCCTCCACAACTACAACAGTCAAACACCTGCATTCTCACAACAAAGACTACTCTGTCCCCTCCCACTAACACAACCTGCCATCATTCACACAACACAAAACCACACTATACATTTTTCTCAGCCTTCCAGATACGCACTCCCTGTTCATACTAACTAACAACACTATGCTCTGTTTGCTCCACACAGACCACCTTTCATCATAACAATGCGCAAACCAAGCCTTCCAACACACCATCTACAAACACCCTTCCCCTCTCTTCACCAATTACACACAACCATACAATCCCCACACTTCACTCCACCACACATATTACCTCTTCCAGTCATCACAACTAACACTAACTCCTCTGACACACATCCATTGCCTCTTACACACCTCGTACATTTATCTCCAAAAAACATCAACACCCCCTCTAACATTCTAATTCCAATCACCAGCACTAACTCACATCCAAATCTCTCACCAAAAACAACTACATCAATATCCCCTCTCACTATTCCACAAAAACAATACAGACCACACACATCAGCACATCAAATAAACATAAACTTTCATTATACTTATCGCCACACCCACTCCCATCCTCAGGACTACACAAAGAATACAAGTCCTGTGCTATCTTTACCCCTACTTTCTCACTCTTCACAAACACCTACCACAAGCACCCCAATACAGCAACTTTCATTCACTCGCCTCTCCTCCATTGCACAATTTAGAGCCTTACATCATGATCCACATGCTCCTCCACCACCCCTAACCCATACTCCATCCACACTAAACAGACGCAAACAAAATAAACAACATGCCACTCTTAACAACCTCACATCCCCTTGCCTATTACATAATAAGACTACCCTACAAAAAACAGTACACTCTTCATGACTCTCTCAGCCACCAAGTCCACCACCCACACACACAGACCCAACAAAATGTCTCCTTAACCTGCTGGAAGAGGAACACTATATTGAAAAACAAGACTATTGTGAGCCTCACACAGTTATCACAACTAAGAACACTCCTGCTTCAAGCTAATTTTATACTACTTACCCTTCTCCTAAACAAAACAACACTACCACTAACACACCTTTTCTAAACTGCCAGCTCATAAATGCTCAATCACTCTAAAAAAACAAGCACCACATCTGCGACCTATTCACAGACACACAACCTGACTTAGTATTCATAACAGAATCTTGGTTGGGAGATGACATGGCCCCAGTGTTGTACGAAGCCCTTCCTCTGGGCTGTCAAACCATCACACAAAACCGTATAGGCAAGAGAGAAGGTGGACTAGCTATTACATTCAAACAGGCAATAAACCTCAGTAAAACAGACAACATTTCCATACAAGGTTGTGAAGCCCTCCTCACCCAATGCCACCCTACTCCAACTTCCTCCTGTAACTTTCTCTTCCTTTACAGACCTCCACCTAAGAACTCCACATTCCCGGATACCTTTCTAGATACATGCTCAAACCTTAGTACACTATACTCCAATCTATGCATTCTTGGGGATCTAAACATTTTGTTTGACAAACCCAATATGCCCCATCCAAAAGCTATCACCACTGGCCTAGTCTCATTGAACCTACATCAGATTGTACACAATCCCACACACATCGCTGGAAACATCCTAGATGTCAATTTTGCTAAGCCTGAACTAGTTACTGTTCATAGCATCACGCCAATCACATGGTCAGACCACCATTTGATAACTTTCTGACATAAAACTCCACAAATCAACACACCCCACAACTACTTACATACATGCACCTCTCGACCACGGAGTAAACTCAATTTTGATGACTTAGAAACACAACTAACAGCCAACACAGATCTAGATACAATTAATTCTGTTCCAAAACTTTTATGAGTGGCTACAGGAAGCTTTTGATAACCTAATACCACTCAGAAAAACTAAACACGACAAAAGAAAACCAACACCTTGGAGAAACACAGAACTTAAAAAGATAAAGCAACAAATCAGAAAGTTGCACCGGACCTGGCTCAAAACAAACAGCAGTCAAGACAAACTGCAGCTACACAAACGTAACAGAATATACAAATCATCAATCAAAAAAGCTAAAAAAAAGGTACTGCTCAGACAGAATTCAAAATGCTAAATCTACAACCAAGGAATTTTTTTTAAATTCTCAATGAATTTCGAAAGCCTACATGCATGGAAGGAAGTCATCCCACTACTCAAGATTGCACAAACAAATTGGCAACTCACTACACAACCAAGGCAGACACATTAGACTCCTATTTAAAACAGAAGAAAACCATCAGCACTAATCCCTTTCCTAAAATACCCTCTAAGAATAAATCAACCTAGCCTCTACAGTCCTTCCAACAAATATCCCAAGGTGAATTTATGAATTTGGTCAAAGCAGGTAGGCCTTACGATTGCCCTTCTGACCCTTGTCCACCACAAATCTTCAAGAACATTCTTTTATCTACTTCTGCTGCCACACCTGTGAGAAGAATCATCAACAACTCTTTAACTACACAAACTTTTCCTGTAGACCTGAAAAAGGCATACATACAACCGTTATTAAAGAAAACAAACCTAGACCCACAGGACCTCAACAACTACAGACCAATCACAAATGGTCCTTTCCTCTGCAAACTGATAGAAAGAGCAGCATACGCCCAGATGTCACAATTCATTGAAGACAATTCTGTACTTTCAGACTTCCAAACTGGATTCCACCCATGAAGAGGCACAAAATCGGCACTCATAGCAATCTGGGATGATCTTAAAAACACAGTCGACCGCAATGGAGTTGCTGCACTACTTCTCTTGGACCTCTCGGCTGCCTTTGATATGGTTGACCATGACACCCTAATTCAAAGACTCCACGAAGCCGGCATACAAGGGACTGCTCTCGACTGGATTACTTCCTATTTTCAAAAACGATCTAATATCATCTACTCGCCCCCCTTCTCGTCCAAACCCTACCTCACAAAAGCAGGGGTCCCCCAAGGATCAATCATCTCACCTTTGCTTTTCAACATCTACATGACATCATTACCAGAACTGATCAATGCTTTTCATCTCACATGCTACAACTATGCAGATAACACACAAATACTACTTAAATTAGAATGCCCCAAAAACTTGAAAACTCAGAAATCTTCAGTTGCCTCAGAGCCGTTGATCAGTGGATGACCTGGAGCCATTTCAAACTAAATACCTCCAAAACAGAAATACTCATATGTGGTGCCTGAAAAAGTTATGACTCTCTGCGCGTCTGGCCTGACGATCTCTGACCACCTCCTCAAATATCAAAGGAAGTTAAAAACCTTGGAATCACCATGGACTCCAAGTTAACTATGAATGCCCAAGTGGACAAATTAGCATGAACAAGCTTCATCACATTGAAGACTCTAAGACGCATCTTCCCCCACCTCGGATTTCCGCACAAGGTGCAAGCTACTATCTCGCTTGTACTATCCAAACTGGATTATGCCAATGGCCTCTACCATGGATCATCTCTATCTATTATGAAAAAACTACAACGTATACAGAACTCCACAGCCAGGCTACTATTACACGTAAAGCCGCAAGCCCACATCAGCCCTGCCTTGAGAACACTACACTGGTTACCCGTTGACAGAAGATGCACTTTCAAGCTGCTTTGTATCACCCACAAAGCTATACATGGAACAGGAACGCTTTCTATCAGAAACAAAATAACCAAATACATCCAACAAAGAAACCTCCGCTCAAGATTGGCAACCCGCCTTAAAACACCACCATACAAGAAAAAGACTATAGGTGGTACATCCTTCTCCGTTCCAGCAGCCAAACTATGAAATTCATTACCCCCAACTATAAGAGCCACAGATAACTTTCTTGTCTTCAGAAAACTAGTCAAGAGTTGGCTCTTTCCTTCATAACCACCATATACAGACAACTATGGACTGCATATGCCTATGTTGATAAATGTTTTTTTTCTGATTATGTGTATATTTCTAGTTATGTATAGTTCTTTAGAAAATATGTATCGCTACTATGTTATAACAATAAAATACACACACAATCTCAAACCTGTTTAACTAAGTATATTTACCCATGGTTCTAAATATGTATTGTATATACAGATATGTGTGCATATGTGTGTGTATTCATTTGTGTATGTATGTGTGTGTGTGTATATATATATATATATATATATATATATATATATATATATATATATATGTATGTATGTTGTTCTGTGCTTGGCATGTTCGTGGGTCATTGCATGGCTCCTGGGTGGGTTGTTATACTAGATATCTATGAATCCATGCTTTCATCTTATATCACACTTATCAACCCATCTTCATATATCATGTCTCTATCAATCTATCCTCCATTCCCACTCTGACTCATCCCAAATCCATTCTACTACTTTCATCTCCTAAATAACTCTGCCTAAGCTCTTCCCTCTGCTTCCACATCTAACTCACCAAACCTCACTTTACTACCATGACCTCCCAAACAACCCTACTAAATTCGCCCTCATTTATCTCACCCTGCTACCGTGATCTCCCTAACCCCTTCCACAGACTCTGCCCTCCTCCATCCCCCTTTACTCATCCCAAGCCTAAATCCTATTACCATATACTCCCAATTAACACTTCTGGATTCTTTCCTCTTCCACCCCTCCATTACTCAAGTCAATGTAACTAACAAACTCTCAAATCCGTGGCTCAAATTAACTCATAATAATACTAAAACTGTACTCATATTTCCCGATACTAATCCATCACTAAATCTTGTTGGGTTCCGGAGTAGCGTGCTACTTGCCGAAAAGTGCTTCGACACCTCGTCAGGAGAAGTAAGCGCTATATAAATACAATTACAATTACAATTACAAGCTCTATACTAAGTTATCTAGACATCTTTGTGGCCTCAGGACACCTTCTGCTTTCACAATTTGCTAGAAAGTCTAATTGCCAAAACAGCAAACCATTTATAAATAAAATGATTGAATGAGTTAGTACATTTGTCCAGCTCCTACTTACAGAATAAAGAACCTCTTGTTATCGCGTCCTTTTTTAGGGTGACCTGAGGCCTAATCTTGGTCCTTCTAAAAGGCCCAAAAAGCCATATTTGTTCATTTACACCAAGGTCTTCATATATCCTGGAATAAATCTGTACTGTGAATTTTTGATAGGGGCAACTTATTTCCTTGAACCTTACTAAAACATTTGAGATAATTAATTAATCCTTTCTTATCATCATAGCTTTGGCCAATAATTAGATTATCTGGGAATGTTTTGCTGTCCTGGTGGCTTCTTGGGACTTCACCAAGAAGGTTGGAGAGAACAAAAACACCAAGAACAAGACAAAAAGATTGCAGTGGTTCTTGCCATCATTTAGGGAACTCTCAAACAATATCAGCAAATAAAGTATTGATAAGAGTGGTCAAAATAAGTGGCCCACAGCATGATGCAATGTGGGGAATTCCTTCATCTTGACGGGTGTGATTTGTAGCCACAGACGTATCTAACAGCAATCATCCCAAAATGGATCATCATTCATAAAAAGGCTAATTGTACATCACAGTCATCTTGGTAAGTTGTACTGCCTACAACAGAGTAAGGCATCCAATTACAGAAAACATTACATGAGTGTGATAAATCGAATCAGGAATATCTCAGGTCGGCGCCTGAATGGGAATAATTAAAAATGGGTTCTGGCAATTTGGCAAAGTAAAAGATAGGGGAGTATCCTCCTGCACAAGTTTTATTGATGGTTGAGCTTTTCAACACATTTTTATTGGCGTATGAAGTGCAGGCACGATTGTAGAGTTTAAGCATATTTCTTACATTTAGCAGAATTATTGCCTTGACTTACAGCTAGGATACTTTTCAAAGCACCCGACAGACATGATCCTTGTGGGCAGTATTTATAACAAAAGTTACAGTAATACTAAGAGGGAACTGAAGCTGACTGCGAAACTATATATCTGGTATGAAGGGCCCTTCAGTCATTGGGTGCTCACAAGTAGATGCTCTACTTACTCTAGATATACATTGAGCGAGTTTGAGGCTAGGTACCTCCTTGAAGTAAAAAAATGTGTACTGCAGAAAGCAGATACTTTTGGGGTTCAGCTAATGACAGCTGCATCTCACAACCACAACTCAGGCTGTTGTTTGAAAAATGCCACACAAAACCCTGGCGGCACCACAGAATGCAGCATAAAAAAACTTACTATGGTAATTCCTCATGTGTGAAATCATGTGATTGAAAAGTGCTGGTATATATTTATCACACTGATAGTTTTTAGCATGACTCTTTTGTGTGAATCTGGTGCACAGAAAGGAATTATAGTCACAAGACGGGCTGTATCTCAAAACACTAAGATCTTTAATTTATTTCCGCTGAATGTTGACAGCAAAAGTCATGCGTCAAGCAAATCTAACTTCTCAAAATAAAGCAAGGGTTGTTGAGTTTATGGTGGATCTATTTTTTGTAAGTTATCACCCAATTTACCAGGCTTACAGTAACATTATCAGTATTATTTGATTACAGGATCTGCCCTCACTGTAACCCCAACTGATCCTCCCCCCCTTACGTCCCTCCGCCCTGTTCCCCCTTCATTTCTCTCCCCACCCCTCCCTTTTTTCTCCACATGGCTCATTTACCATGAGCACATTCAGGGACCTCAATGAACACCTTCACAGCGACCTCAGTCGTAGCTCCTCACCTCCCCAGGCATGATCCTTATTGCACTGCCTTACATGGTAAAGATATACCTATAGATGCTAACACCCATTGTACCTACCTAAACCATGTACCTATATCTTTACCCACGAGGTACTATAAGCTTTTACAATGTAACCTGTAATGTGGCTTTATTATCTGCTATGCAGTTGTTCAGTTTTTCAATAAAAATGGTTTGAGCAAAAAAACAAAAAAAGAAATCCGAGGTTAAAAGTGACTTTGTAGCTGCCCAAATGGCACAGAAGTTCTGTAAATCCACATTTCTTGATGTTAACAGGAAGGCACTTGCTACTACGTCCAACTGTGCAAGGTATGGCGAAGACCACCAAACGACAAGTGTTGGCGCATTTGTTTCAACAAGAAATATTAATACGAAACTTACATATATTGTGTGATTAAGCTGCTTAGAAAATGTGTTTAACGTAGAGAAAATAATACACACAGCTGAAATGTGCCCACGGAGAGTGGTTACCAATATATACGAAGACTAATGAAAATGCTTATTAATGTCGAAATGTTATGCAATATGTTTTGATTTTGTAGTAGTATATCATAATTAAGGTTTAATTTATCAAGGGCTTTGGCCTAAGCTGCCTGGCCTCATATTTGTTATGTATTTCTAACTGGTTTAATGCTGTTTTTCCTGAAGGACGCAAGGCTGTAGTTTTCCAGAAGCTATGTGTTTGTAACCGTAGTAGAATTGTTTTTTCATGTGAACCAGCTTGCTTGAAGACGATGTTCTTGCTAAATGCAACAGTGTAATTCGCAACAGGTGCGAGGTTAACCGTACTAGGAGAAGACAATGAAGGCACTGACTGGAACTGAAATGTAACATTTGTTACCTGACATTCTAACTGTTGAAGACGTCAATAACATGGACCAATCCGTGACATGGGAACTGTGAACTGTGAACTGTCGAAGATTCTAGTAAGGTGTTTGCAAATTATTGGACAAAGATAACATTGCACCGAAATTGATGGTGATCGACTGATGTCCTGAGGACGAAGACTGACGCTGCTTGCTGATCTGTTGGATTGGTAACTATCCAATGCAAATTGTGATTGTCTGTTTGCCTTTTCTTTCTAGGTACCAACTGCTAGTTTTGATAGAAGCCTCAGTTCAGATGTTTTCTATATTTGTGTCGCTAAATTGTTTTGCATGAAGCTCACCATGCTAATGCTAATTTGTGGTTCGTTGAGGTGTTCACTGAGATCCTACACAAATAGACAAATGACTGAGTTCTTGCTTTGTTGATTCATGTACTAATGAGACTTTGCTAAACTGATCCGTATTAATGATAAACCTCATAATCTGAACGTATCTAATCCATGCATTTATTATTGTGTTTTATGGCTAATGAGATTAACCTACATGATATTAGATTGTTAACAATAGGGAAATAAATGTTCTAACTCCAAATTAAATTGGTGTGGTTATTCATGACTGAGAGATCATGGTGTGTTCGATTATTGACTTTCTATTGATTGTTTATTGATTATTGATTGGTTATTGCTAAATGTTCATTGACTTATTGATTAATGTTGGCAAAAGGGTATTTCGTGCTGGGAAGTCTCCGAACGCGGTCCAAAGGTTCATCGACCTGATTGCGTCCCCTTGTAAGTTTACTTATTAAGGCTCCGATGTGCTAACACAAGTGAGCCTGACCTTTATTGCTTAAAGTAGTTCCGACGGCAAAAATGAAGCTAAGGGTATATGTTATAAAACCTACATAAGCTGAGAGAAAAAGCTGAGCCTATTAAACCACTTAATGTTAGCAGTAATACTCTTCCCACTTTGAGCAGCACATTCATAGGTAAGTTGCATTGACACTTGACCGCCATTTGAAATGTCAGAAGTAAAAGGCTGTGGATGCGTTTTTTACTATTTTAGCAGCAGAGTGCTTGCTGGTCCTGCTGCTTTTAACTTACTCACCCAAACAGCTCTCTTTTACACATTTCTTGTCAACATCCTTCTCATAGAAATGTCTTCCTCTGCACTCTCTACCTGCACTTTTGATATTGTACAAAGTTATTTTCACAATTTGGAAGGAACGTGTTTAAATGTCTCATCAGTGCCCGCCAAGAACTCACATGTATTCATTAATATAATTACTTATTACAGAGATCACGCTGCCGACAAGAGTGTTCCTTGTGCTTTCTGAACCACAGATATTTAATTCAGTTATTCAACCACAGTAGATCGATCCATTTCCGTTCCAATATACAAGTATTCAGTTGTTTTTAAAAGGTCTCGTAGTTTGGCTGCACCCTGGTGTTACTGGGATACTACTCCCGAGAGTTGCTGTCAGGTCTGTGTAAGCCTGTCCACCCAGTTGTAATCAACTTGTAAAGAAATATGGAGGGCTACCACCAAGTGATTAACGGGGTGCAAAAAGGGCTGTGCAGTGTGCCTGTAAGCCTCATGGCAGCCTCCTTTAGAGGGCCTGCGAGGAAGCCTACAATGCATATGTGTGGAAGAAAGCCACGAAGAGGTAACCAGGTGTGCATGCGCCAACCCTGAGAAGGCTGATCATTCACAGTTCTTCAGAGCAAATCTTTAGTCTGAAACAGACTTTGCCACATCATACAATTTTTGTAGCTCTGGTGACTATCGCGTAGGACAATGGTTTAATTCAATTGCACAGCTGTAATGTTTGGGCTCACAGTGCATTGCGACAGTTTCAAGAATCTAATTCAAAATATCGATGGAAGAAATTTTGCATCGTACATTTTAGCTTTTACTCAAGATGGTGCAAAACGAAACCACAAGAACCTTTTCCAGGAGGTAGACAAGTGTGCACCATTGGACAATCACAATATCTACTACGGAAAGAGGTTAATCAGTCAATCCATCAACCACTGTAATACAATACATTAAAGCCATGAGAATTACTTGGAGCTTAAGTGTAACACTGAAAAACTTGTTGTACAAAAGGAAGAACAAATGCAGAGGTTAGGTTTTTCTACATGCAAGATGGTCGCCTTTCAATGGAGCTGGGAGATACTGAAGACCCTGGGAATACACGAGAGAAATCATAGTTAACAGACTACTGTCCGTAGGAGGTGACACCCTAGTAATGTTGCGTTTTTGGGCCTCCTGAACTTTGAACTGACCAATTCATCAAGCTCAGTAACAAGCATTTGGCTGGCGATAACTGTATCAACGGACAAAACCCCCTGGATCAATGTTGCAAAGTAGATGAACCATGGGGAGGAGGCCAGGTGCAGTGAGCTCATCCACCTCTTTAACCTCCTCTCCCATGGTGGGGTAAGTGCACTGACCACAACATCTACCAGGCTACATGTAACTGAGCACCCTCCCAGGACACTGCTGGGTGCAGCATGAAGCACAGAGAGGACTGCGGCTGCATCAACATTGGCAGGTAAGAAGCTGAGAAACTCAGACATTCATGCAGAGGCAGGCTTGAGGCCCCTCTTCCCTTGAATATCTCATTCTCAATGCCTGCTCTTAGCATGTCCACGTACGGCTTATACACGCTTTATTATATGCCCCTGCAGCTTATTGATAATAGTTGTGCCATAGTAAGATTGCTGAGGAAATCCCAAGAGGCATTTGGCTAACTGGGATGCAAAGGATAGCTCATTCACAACTGTCGTTGCGGAATTGCTAATAACCATCTGTTAGACCTGACAGCCTTAGGCTGGTCACCCCTAACTTTTTGCCTGCCTCCCTCCACTTTTTGGACACTGTTTTTGCTGGTTTTAGGACTCTGCACACTTTACCACTGCTACCCAGTGCTAAAGTGCATATACTCTCTCCCTTCAAGCATAGTAACATTGGATCATACCCAATTGGCTTATTTAATCTACTTATAAGTCCCCAGTAAAGTGCACTATGTGTGCCAGGGCCTGTAGATTAAATGCTACTAGTGTGCCTGCAGCACTGACTGTGCCACCCACATGAGTAGTCCCTTAACCATGCCTCAGGCCTGCCATTGCAAGGCCTATGTGTGCAGTCACATTGCCAATTCGACTTGGCATTTAAAAGTACCTGCCAAGCCTTAAACTCCCCTTTTTATACATATAAGACACCCCTAAGGTGTGCCCTAGGTGATGTGGTCTTGGATTTGAACATATACTGCTTTGTCAGTGATCTTGCCAATGAATGGTAGGTGAGTGATGGATCTGTAGTTGGCGAGGTTGTCAGGGTCTGTGTAGGTTTCTAGCTGTAAGAGGATCTCTGACCTGTCTTGAGAGCTTCTGGTAAAATAGCTTGAGTGAGGGAGGCGTTGACAATGCTAACCAGGAATATGACAACACACCAAGAAAGAGCTTTGATGGATGATGGTGGTAAGAAAACATCTTCATAAGAAGTGTTTTGGGGGAGTTGAGTATGCATGCAAGATCTAGGAGAGATAGGTCTTTGGAGGCTGGTCATTGCGGACTTCTAAAGGAAGGGGTGGGTGTAAGAATTGGAGCACTCTCCATGTTACACACAAGTTACCAGGGACTTGTTTAGTAAGTTGACTGGACTTCTGGTCAAAGAGGATGAAATAGACATTACAGTTTATATTTCGAATACTCACTCAGAGGGAGCTTTGGCTGTTGAGTGGTTGATTTTATAGCCTGGGATAGGATGAGTCATTTTGTACTGAAATTCTTACATCACATACTTGGTCACAATTATTTTGAATGTTTTTGATGACTATTGTTTGCAATTTCTTTGGACCCCAAAGGAATCCCTGGCAACAGCTTGCTTTACAAATTTGTTTTGTCTAAAGTTCAGTATGACTTTATCCAAAACAATGAACGACGACAGTGGGGCTTCCAAAACTACTCATATATATTATGCATTTATTTATGGCATTTTTCTTGTCTGCACAATATGTGAGTATGAATTCACCAACATAGACTATTCCAATATAATACCTGATTGAATAAAGTTTGTTCACTAATGCCAAAAAGAACCTATTGAATTTGTGTATGTGAAAATATCTTACAAAGGTGCAACATTGAACATCCTCCTGTTTGAAATTGCCCCTAAACATAACAGCTTATTACAGTTCATGAGGGCTCATAGCAAGTTGTATCTCAGAAAATTTACCAGTATTGCAAGGTCCAAATCCAAATTGCAAAAGGTGAAGAGAATGACCTCTTCACCCTCATCTTTTGTTTCTACATTTTTTTAAATCAATTAGACGACTTGCGAACACCCTTAAAATATGGAAATTAATTAATGAAAAGGAAACAAAGTTGCAAAACTGTCGAGCAAATGTATACTATGGTTATTTGTTGAAGTGCCTTTGTGGCTTGCTTTACGCGGTACAAAAAAAAGAAAGATTCAACTAACACAAACAACACACAGGGACCTGAAGATTTACGTTACTAATTTTTGTGCACTTTAACGGGCAAAGACATAACATTTCAGGTACTAGAACTCATTGCCCAAACTGGGTGAGAAGGAGGTTAAAGAAGCGCTTAGTGCAATTCCAGCGCGAAGTGTACTGGATCAGGAGTTTATGTTTTCTAGTGCAGAGAGGGTTTAATGAATAATTGAATGTGGGTTGGTCCCATGATAAATAGCTCAACGTACAATAGAAATGGAAGATTGAAAGAGATGATCATGTAAGGACAAAAGCAGAGATTTTAACTGGAGCAAGAAGATTCTGGGATGAAGGAATTTGCAGAATGGCATTGCTGGTGTCCCGTGCTGGTTGCTTGCACTTGCCTGCACATTAATATGTTGTCGACATCCATGTTTGCTTTTGTATATAACTTGTTTTGAATAATAGCCTAGAATGCTACTTTAAAAATTGCAACTGTATTTACACATTTAGTTACCATTTTTCAAGATATAAATTGTAAAGTAATTTGGCATTAGGTACTCCTGTTGAAAGAGTTTTAAAAAGTAGTCCTGAAATGCATTGTGTTGTTTTGTTGGATGAAATATGATGTACATATTACTTAAATGAAAATGATGAAATCATGTCACAGTAATTGATCGAGTTTATAAAATCAACAAAATAATTTATTACACTCGATTTGGGCAACTGCAACATAAGCACTCCTCTGGAGGGTGGGCTGGGTCCTCGAGGACCAAACCACAGCACAGTCCACCACTAGGCTGATCATTAAAATTAAGTATTTTCTATCCTGGGAATTTCCTTGTTTATGTTGCATGTGATAATCAATCAATCAAAAGTAAATATGTGTGATTATTATGGGGCACTTTTAGTTTATGGAATAATATTTTGCCATGGGAAACATCACTTACAACGTGGTGTTAGCGAGTCTGACCTTAATAAGGAAACTTACAAGGGGACGCGAATAGGTTGATGAACCTTTTGACTCACAATTAAGATGTTCTTACCATAGCCCCAGTATATAATCAATATACAATAGCAATAATCACCAACAATCAATAACATCAATAATCAATGGAGTCAGTAATTGCCACGCACCATGACCTTCCAGTCATGAATAACCACACCTTTTAGTAAAAGTTAGAATATTTATTTCCCTATATTAACAATGCTAAGGTCATGTAGATTAATCTCAAAATCAAATGAAATGCATACAGAAACAACACTGGCTGTCCAAAGCGGCGGAAGAACGTAATCTAATCAAAGCTTTAACTACAACACATTCTAGGGTTACAGTGCAACTTAATAGCAAAGTCCACTGCGTCAAAGTGATTACATATATTTAAGTTCAGCAGAAAAATTAATCAAGCATTATTCCCTTTTAGCATAATTTCATTAGCGAGGATCCTTAACTAACATCAGATTAGCATCAGCATGTTGGGCTTCATGCAAAATAATTTAGTAACACAAATTTGGAAAAGCATCTAACTAGGACTCTTTCAAAATATTGCAGTTGGTACCTAAAAAGCAAAGCAAATACACATAATAATCAACAGTCTAATTTATAATACCTATCCTCAATGTGGATCAGCAAGCAGAGTCATACTTTGTCCTCAGGACCTCAGTCGATCAGCAAGGCATCAGGATTCAGTATCAAAGTTCAGAAAATGCAAAGTCTTTAGGCAGTAAAGTTAAGCATGTCTCTTGTCAGGACGCACAAGGAAACATTGACCTTTCGGCCAGCATAAAATAGGCAATGACCGTGTCTTCTCTCAGTGCAGTGTCGTTATATTAAAACTAGTAAAACTATTTCCCAAATCCCTATTGGTCAGTTAATTGCATGGTCACACTTTGTCCAATAAAACTAAAATTCCAAATCTATGAATTATACTATTACTCCGTTCACATGTCGTTGATTGGTTGTCCTGCAATGTCCTCATCATCCGGCTTGCCAGGTAACAATATTGTTGCAGCTTCTACTCCAGTCAGTATCTCCATTGTTTTTCTCCTGAGAAAGTCAGTCTCACACTCATTACACACAAAATGTTACATTAGCAAGAACAGCATCTTCTAGCAGTCGGTTCTCAAGAGAAAGCTTCGGTTATGAGTACATTTAAACAAGGCAAAATGAAATCCCAGTTTAACTCTCTAGGAGAGCCATTTTTTAAACGTTAGGAAATACAGCTTTGACATGAGGCCTAGCAACAAGGCCAAGACATTCGCTAAGTTAAGGCCTACAGTTAATAAATCTAAGACATAAAACATAACCCTAAAATTACATATTACTACATTAGTCACACATATATTCAACATTTCACACTATTAATTTACTAGTAAGTACACTTTGTGAACATTGGCGGTCACTCTTCCTAATCACATTTTCAAATGTGTACATTATTGTTCTACATTATTATTTTTTCTACACAAACCCATTATTCAAAATACATGAATACTCCTTAATAATTTTTGTTAATACACCTGCGTTAGCAGTGGTAGATACAACGAGATTCCTTTACCACAATGCTTTTACAACGCAGATGCAGTTACCACGCATGGCTTTACCATGCATGCCTTTACCACGAATATACCTTTACCACGCATGCCTTTACAACAAATTTCATTGTAGAGGCATTAATGGTAAAGTTGCATGAGTGGTAAAGGTTTTAAAGGTAAGTACAGGTAAGTATTAAGTGGGTTTGAGGGGTGTTGGGGTGGTAAGGGTATTTTTAGGTTTTAGGGTGGGCATGTGTTTTGGGGTGATAAAGGCATTTTTACGTTTTAGGGTGGGTATGGGTTTTGGGGTGGTAAGGGCATTTTTAGGTTTTAGGGTGGGCATGGGTTTTGGGGTAATAAGGGCACTTTTAGGTTTTAGGGTGGTAAGGGCATTTTTTAGGTTTTAGGGTGGTTATGGGTTTTGGGGAGGTAAGGGCATTTTTAGGTTTTAGGGTGTGAATGGGTTTTACGGTGGTAAGGACATTTTTGTATTTTAGGTTGGGCATGGGTTTTAGGGTGGTAAGGACATGTTTAGTTTTTAGGGTGGGTATGGGATTTGGGGTGTTAAGGGGTGTTTAGGCTTTAGGGTGGGTATGGGTTTTGGGGTGGTAAGGTAATTTTTAGAGTTTAGGGTCGGTAGGGTTTTTGGGTGAAAAGGTGTATTTGTATATATATATATATATATATATATATATATATATATATACACACACACACACACACATATATAGAGAAATATATGTATTACATATATATATATATATACACACACACACACACACACACACATATATATATATATATTGGATGTTATACTTACCTCTACTTTTTACCATGCATATGCCTTTACCAACTATGCCTTTATTACAAACCTTTTGTGGTAAAGACATGCATGGTAAAAACATATGTGTGGTAAAAACATTTAGTGGTAAGTGCGTGCCTGGAATGACCATGCATTGTACTTACCGAGTTGTAAAGGCATGCGTTGTAAGTGCATGCGTTGTTCCATCACACATACTTTTGCGATATGATAAGCAATCTTACATTAATATATTCACAGTATTTTATCTGAATGCTGACTGCCTCATTTCACAGTGCTTTAATATTATTTTGTAGGAGTTTATTTAAGGTTGATAATTACATGCCTTGTTTAGTGTTGTTAATCAAAAGAATGCAAATAAGTCCAAGGGCATTAGGCCAATTTCTGTTAATTGTTTATGCTGTATGTGTCTAATGACAATTGCAGCTGAAACTCAAAATAGTTTTGTTTTTCTGCTGTACAAGAATTAAATTAGTGCTTAGAAGTACGACAATGAGGGTAGGATTGCTGTAAATGTATAATAGCAATTGTGTTGTATTGATTCTGCCTATTTACACTTTAGGTGAATACTTGTCTTCATTGCGATTACAATTCATGTTATATGGACTAGACTAGGATGTTGATTTACAAGTGATCTTTAAAACATATCTTTAGTGTTCCAGTGTTCTTGAGTGTGTTAGTGTTAAATAAAAAAAAGGGTTGGTTTGGGGACTCCACTAATTATCACTGCAATAGCGCATGGGATGGATTGTTACCTGAAACACGTCTCAGTCAAATAAAGCTCATGGGTTGTGAAATGGTTGCAATACATCTATTTTTCAGATTTGGGTCTGCACATTGACTGAGTCCTTAATACTAACAGGTCTAGAAAGCCGGACTCTGTGTTTCTACAAAATATAGAGAAAGTATCACCGTTTTGGACAGGTGCTAATGTGTGATTATAAGAGAAGTTGGAGGAACCATAGCCCAAGGACTTCAGTGTGACCAGGAAGTTGCCGATGCACTGTGGGTAGAATATGAGATTGGGAGACTACTCAGTTAAACTTCGGATAACTTGATGATGATCACATTTGATGTCCAACCAAATTAAAGCAGTGTTTAGGAAAAAAGACCAAAATAACAGCAGGGTTTAGGAAGAAGGGACCTTCACAATGGGTGACAGATTATATGCTCCTTCACTGCTGCCTGAACCCCACAGTGAGTTTGTAGGACACTTCAGGGTTGCCACAAGTGATAGTGTAGGTGATGTGTGTCCTAGTGAGGAAGATGAAAACCTAACAAGATATCCCATTACATTTTGTAAAAGTGTAGAAGTAAGATGCCTGGCAAGAAACAGAACAAGATTGTTGATTGTAAAATGTTTGCCATGTCTACTTGTGTCCTGTTTATTCTGAATGCCTTTGGTAATGTGTATAGTTGGAATCTATTGTGAGTAAAGCTCAGGCACATATGCAGGTGAGTTGGTTTCGTAATTGCCAAACTGGGTACATGAACCCAAGACCCAGGAGAAAGAGTAAAATGTAAGAATAGCAACTGATAGAGTGTTTATTAAAGAATCTCTGGTGTTCGGCATACACAATATTATTCTTTTGCACACCAGATAAGGATGTGAGTCAGTCCTCTAAAAGTAAGCACCAAACACACAGAATAGGAATGCAAGAATATGCAGGGACAGTAAACCAGGCCTATATAGAGTTGATTTCCATAAGGATTGTTCTCCTTACATGTTAGGGAATAAGGTTTCCAAGGACGCATATTTGGTAGTGACAAGGTTTGGCTATGACTCCAAGTTGGGCCTCAAAACTCAATTCCCTATGCAGTTGAACTTCCAGATTTTGTGTCTTTTTGATCAGAGTTTCTGGTTAGATGAATATGGTACAATGTTTTTTTTACCAACAAAGACAGAACTGTTTTGCTGTCTCTTACCTTGAGAAGTATTTGCAGCATCCTATTATAGATGTACAAGTAGTGCAAGGAACTGTGGTCGTCAATACACAAAAGTGTGGATTGTCAGCATGTCCAAAGAACTGAAGAGGGAGGTTCCTGTGGGTCTGGTTAAAGGTGCAGCATATACATTAAAGGGCATCATACCAAGGAGGACTCCACAAGACAAGGAATGTTACACCATGGTGAAGGGTGGCAGGGAAACCTACTAAGTGTGATTTGATGAAAATTAGGTAATATAGTCTTGTCCTTGCTCCTCTATTCTAATGGTGCCAAAAGCTTTAGATAAATAAAAAGGTGCCTTGACCACCGCCATCATCTATTCATCAGAACTCATCTGCGGGTACCAGTAGGACTGAATTTGTGCTGTCTTTTGGGCTAAACCCTGCTTTGCTGGGATCCAATCAGATGCTAAATTCAGCATCAAAACTTTCTAGGAGCTTGCCAAGCTGGTGCAATGACTTGGTGTAACACTGTCTCTTTGCATTAAATGTGCGGTTCTGGGCCTCATGTGCAGAATGAGGGGTGAGCTGGCATTTCCTTCTATCAAACCCTACGTCCTAGAGCACTCAGCTTTTTATTTCATTAGGCTGAGGTGCCCGACATGCCCAAAAATAAACAGCAGGTGACTCTTGCAAGGCCTGCCTCCACAGACCAACAGACTATGCACACCCTAAGGCAGTATGTGCTAAAAATGATTAGAAGAACTATAAAGCATCAGGCAAGTTTCCAGACCAGGGAAAGTGATGTCTTAGACGTCACTGGTGATAATGATCCTATCAATTGCAAATGAAATGGGTGATTATCCTTACAAGCACATGGAGACATACAACGGTTGTTAAGGGGTTGAAAGCTGTGCGCTGGGTCATATTGACTGCACTGGTAAACACATCTAGTTAGAGTTTCATTTTTTTTCTTTGATTGCAGCCTGTTTTTTTTCCACTTTTGATTGGTGGAATAGTATAGCAAAACAAGCATGTCAGTTCTTGAACAAAATGGCGTACCCTTGGACGCAGAAGCTGAGAACTGGCATAGCACATACGTTAAATATTTCTGTGTCTTACGACGCATTATATGTGGGCTGCATCTACTATTCGAAGGATCGTCATTCTTACAGCCAGCTATTAAGAGGAAACGCTTCTTTGATTTTGAGTGGCATGTGTATGTGGATGGATGACTGGATGAAGGTGAGAAAGAATCGGTAAATGCCTGGAAGGGTGAGTGACACATAGAAGTCTGTATGAACGAGTGGGTTCTTGGGAAATGAGTGACCCATGGATAAATTGGTGAGTCAGTGCATACCAATAGGAATGGCTGAGTTATTGTATGGATAGGTGAATGACTAAGTCAGTGACTCGGTGCATTGCTAGAACAACCTGTAAGTGGTTGAGTCCATGAACGGCTGAAGATGTAATCCATTCACTCATTCAGCCATCCATGTACACGCTCATCAGTCGACTTATTCACTCATTTTTATATCCACCCAGACACACAAACACAAAGAAACACACACATAATATCAACGTCTATAAAAAAAAAATGAAGGCAGCCCTGTTGCCTTTGGCAATGGTTGTTTTATAGAGCTTCTCCGACAGCAGTTTTGCGTTTTCGCGGCGGACAAACTAGCAGCTGCTACCAATAGACAATTGAAAGATACTCCCTTTTTTAAACATTGAGTAGAGGCAAAGTAGAGTCAGAACTTCGTGACTCAAACCTATAATTTACATGCTTTGTGGCCTAAATCCCTAGTTATGTGCAAGTGCCACCCTATAACCTCGTGTTAATGCAACTGCGTCGTTTTTTTATGTGGTTGCTGTTCGATTTTTTTTTTCTCTCTCCTGTCGGATGAGCATGTGTGTTTGGTGAAATAAACACATTTTGAAATCCCCATGTTGTAAAACAGAAACAAATACTGGCCCTTGGGTTACATAGTTACAATACCACCGTGTATGTTCGAATAAATAAACACGTATTTTAACAAACCATTCCATAACTGTGAACGAGGACTGATTCTTGGACCTCCTATTTCTCCAGTAGCCATTTTACATTCAGTACAGAAGTCATCTGAAGGAGTTAACTGTTAGTAAGTAGTCATTTTTCCTCATGCAATTAGAATTTTTTCATTCCCTTCAACCCTGTTATTGTGTCACTATAAATAGGTCTCAAATTAGAAGTGAAGTGAATATAGCACAATAGAAGATTACACTAAATTATGTAGCGTCTAAGGCAAAGGGAGGCGTCATTAAATGAATATGTTAACTCACATTGTCGCCTTTATGCCTAAAAATGTGTAGCATATGTGAGCGGCTTGTAATGAATGAAAGGTGAAAACATATGGAAGCTTTATGAGTGGCACTGTACTGCAAATGTGTAAGCTTTCTATTCATCGTGCAATTGAAACTGAACTGATTCATTTGTGCACAAACTAGTGAATGGCTTAAACAGAAGTAAGACCTGGAGCAGACAGTTTCATTAGTTGAATGCTATTGTGTGCCAGGCAGGGTGAAACACCCCAGCGGCGTCAGGCAAACAGCATCATACGTCGCCCATAGTATAGTGTACTCTGGGGTTTGCAGCACAGATTTACACCAGTGGCGCCGGCAGCTTTAGAAGGGAGGTGGGGTGGGCGGGAAGCACACACACACTCATTCTTTCACACACAGACACGGACGCACATCCATTACCAACACTCATAACATTCAAACATGCACGCACGCACCAAACATTCATTTTAAAAGTTCACACACACTCATTCCATCACTCACACACGCATGCACATCCATTAACAACACTCATACCATTCAAACATGCATGCATGCACCAAACTTTAATTGTAAAACATCACAAACTCATTCTTTCACACACGCACGCACGCACATCCATTAACACTCATAACATTCAAACATGCACGCACCAAACATTCATTTTTAAACTTCACACACACACACACACTTACCTTTAGCCTCGAGGTCCCAGGAGGGTTGGGACTGCTGCCTTCCCTCACTGGCTGACCTAAGGTAAGGCAGCAGTCCCAGCCTCATCACAGAGTGGGATGGGGTCAGTGAGACTGCTGACCCCACCCCACTCTGCGATGAAGTGTCACTGATTGACTCTCGCCCTGGGCGCTTCAGGACTTAAACCTCAATGGGTTCAATGGGTGACGCTTTCCTCGTCACCCATGGGAGGGCATCGAGGCACCTTTGCTGAGCCGAGGAGCTCACGCCCGTAGGAGCTGTGACCTCCTCAGCCCAGCAAAGTTCAGCTGAGGCAGCCAGGAGTCTGCGCAAATTGCGCATGGCTCACTCCTGTCTGTCTGAGCTGAAAATGAAAAGTGTCAGGCTGACCTTTGTTCAGCCTGACAGACACTCTTCATGAGGGGCAAAAGGTGGGAGGGTGTGGCCCCTCTGCCCTAAAGGACGGGCCGCGCCTGGTTTACACTTTCTCAGAGTATGAATACTCTTCAGAGTACATGGCAAGCTCTAACAATTGATTGTATGTGCCCCTCAGCATGCCATCAGGGCCCTCTGCTTTCAGAAAGCTCTAGTTCCACCCGCTGCTCATAAAGGTCCATATAATTAGTTCTTAAAGGCCATGTGAGGCTATTCCCAGGCACAAAGGTCCAGATTTAGACACAAGTCACACAAAGCAGCGGGACACCTTGCTGTGGGGCGTTGTGTGACAGGGAGCAGGCAGGAATGCACCTTATCGATTAAGACAAGGCACATTCTTGCAATAAATCTAAACTGGCGCAATGAGTGCAGCTTAGAGTCAAAATGGGTACCCTTATTCTGTGGTGCAAGGTTGCCTGCGTTACAGACAGGATTGTTTTTGTGTAGGAAGGGACAGCTTCCTGCACAAAAACAATCGTCTGAGGTGTTTTCTTCTTTCTATGCTTGCTGCGGTTATGCCTCACCTGGGAAGGCATAGCATTTTGACACATTCCCAGGTTTACTTGTGTAAGTAAATCTGAGAATGCACCAAAAGCCATGGGTTAATGCGTGGTAACACCCAGTCTCCACCTATGGAACGACTTCCCAGTCACGCAAGGTGGCTCTCGGTGGCATAGTAAACCTCATTTAAGGGCTTGGGTCGCCTTGCCTAATACAACAACAATACAAGCCTTTCGTAAATCTGTGTCAAAGTTTGGCTGCATGGCAGGCATGCAGCAATACTGTTAAACAAGTAACCAATGAAGTGCATCAATAGTGCAGCGAAACCAAGTGAGTGTGTGGGATTCGCCTTACACTGGGGTAACATCTCCTCCAGTAGAGGATACAAAATATGCAGCACTCCTGCGAGTCACACACTATTCGCCTTCCCCAAGAGTTTTTTCTACCTCAGCACATAGGGCATGTATGAGGATTGTCACTAGTACTATAGGTGCCTTTTACATAACGCAGCATGAGATGTTTTCATAATTACAGTTGGAAGAGGAAGCATGTACCTATGAGTTTACGTTTTTGGATAGTGACAGATTTCTTGCAAACCTGCAGGGAACCTCTGTGGACATAATATAAAAAATCCTCGCTGGTAACTTTGACAACTGCCTTCAATTGATCAAAGCAATCCCAGAATTTGTAATTTTTAATCATTTAATATTTAATATTACAATTACATTGCTCCAGAACATTTGACTTTGCTTAATCATTTTCTTGGTGTCACTGGACAAAGAGAAGGTCAACCAGGCAAGATTCTTTTTAGTGGAAACGGTTTTCTAAATCACAAATCTGCTATTTGTAGGTCTCAGTACGCTTTTGCCGCTATGCAGGTCTATTCTAGGGACCAGCGTGCAGAGTTTGTCCTCTTGTTCTTAGCCACAAAACCATAACTGATTCCATCACTTTTCTTATAGAACTAATTACCCCCCAAAAACATGGAAAGCATTCATATTTCACTAAACGGGCCTGCTCCCAAAATACTGTTAAAATGAATCAATTTTTGTTTAGAATTGATTACTGTCTAAAAAATGATTTTGTTATCTAAAATGTTACAACAAAAAAACCAACAACAAACCAGTTCTTACCATTACCAGAAATTAATGGACTCATGACAAAGACAATCTACTTAATTATAACAATCAGTCAATTAACAAAAGTATAAATGTGTTTTCAGTTCACAGTCTTCCAACAAATAACTCCAAGTCCCTGTGTGGTTTATTAGTAGATTTACTAAAATTTTAAGCAGATTTTCAACATTCTTCAATGCAAAACATAATAGGACTTTCACAGCCTTCGTTATGCAGGATTTCCACATATCATCCATGTGTGCGAAGGGCTGATGTTAGAAAGAAACCCCTTGGGAACCATGTTGCTGCCTCGTCACTACAGTAGTGTCACAGAGGGCGCCAGCTTAATAAGAGCCTTGCTTAGGGGCACCAAGGCTGAAGACATTATGAGATAAAGAAAACAAATCTTTTCCTGTATCCGTATATCAACATTGTTCATTGTACCATGACATAAGAATAGCCTATCTGTTGCCTAACTCTTCAGTTACTTTCTGGTTGTGACAAGTGGGGCACCTTTGCCACACCTCGCCGTCAAAATAGGGCATTCAGCCAGTTATCACTGATGACTCATGATTCCCACCAGGACCATTTTATGAAAAAATGCAGTTCCTTTTATTTTTCTTCATGCACAGAGTACACAATTCTTGGTGGTGGGCAAAGACTGTGGCTATGTTTCAACATCAAGAAATTAAGTTCCTGATAATACGTGCTATTTATTTTATGTATTACGTAATCCTTTTTTTTTTTACTAGTGTTTATTCAGCGCGGCTGTAGCCCTCAAGGCGCGGCATAGATCTGAAAATAGCAATAAGGATGTGTGAAATGCATGCGGGTTGCTAAGTGCACAAGGCAACACTTACCTAGTATGATGGGGAGAGCGCTACAATGAGATGAAGGGAGCAACGGGACTAAGAGAAAGGCGCAAGGCAGTGCAAATAAAATCATTCAGGTTTATAATTTATTATTATTTTTGGGCGCTGAACCTGCTGATAGGCCCTTGGTACAAATTCCCTGTATTTTGATCTGAGAATATTGGGGACTTAGACAAAGGTTGAAGTCAGTATTCCCTGCACCGAAATACAGTGGTCTCAAGTTATTTTCTTTAGAATGGGGAATAACGTGAAGAGCCGAAAATACTGGGTCCAAGGGCAGCTGCGACCCCTGGCTCGCCCTTTACGACCCCTGGCAGTGGCTTTGCGACCCCCGGCCTCTGAGGTGGCAAAATCTGCACGAGGAACACAGGTGCAGCTCGTCCTTATGGACGTCAGCTGTGACTACACGCTCTTTGTTTTCTGTAAATGTTTTCTACACTAATCGTGAATAATACCATATTATTCACGATTAGTGTAATAAACATTGGGTACATTTACCTGGAATATGCCCTTCCATGGCAGTTGAAGTAAGTAAAAAGGATTTTAAATGTATCTTGTGTGCGTGCTTGCGGGTGAGAATGTGTTTATGTGAGAGTGTGTGTGTGAGTGTGAATTTGTGTGTACGTGTAAGTATGGGTTTGAGAGTGACGGAAAATGGAGGTCAAAAAGCGCGTGATGTCACTTCCGCTACCCCTGGCATTTTGGCGAATTGACATCCATGGGAAATCCTACAATTACCTGGAGCAGTATCCCCCACAATGACGGGGGAACCATCCAGGGAACTCAAAATAATGGCTATTGTAGGTCCGGACAAAATACAATTACTGTTAGGATTTCACAGAGCCGTATGGCAGGAATAACATAAGTCACATAAGAAGGTGACATGGCAAACATTCCTCGAGCACGCTATAATGAAAATACTCCACGCACTAAACTGAGAGCCTCTCTTCACTGCTTGCTTTCACAGATCACTCCAATTTTCGAAAAATATTCTTTTCACAAATTATTGTTCAAATCACGTTGTCCTTGGTCAAGGCTGAAAAACATAATATCTGCATTAGTGGGTTTTGTCAATGTGCCATTCACTGGCTTTGTTGAGAAATAAAAAGACTTCATGAATCATTCAGATCTCAACATGTTGAGAGCAATGGTTCAACACTGCCAATGAATAACAAATTACACGAGCCACTGGTGCATTCATTATACCGTGGGCCCGCACAGCCTGCCAGATAGGAATAACTATTTCTTTCAAATCTATTTTATTCAATCAATAAAGCAAACAATGCTGTACTTCAGTCAATATATATGTTATATGTCGTCCCAGCAATACATTGGCCGGCTTACATACGTGGCCGCTTCTAAGAGGGTCAACCTCTAATATGCTAATAGTACCATTTAATGCCATATTCATTATTTGTGTTTTAGTCGTGCTTTTATATTCAGACTTAGCTTTCGAAATTAAAATACGAGTCTTGTCCGGTTACCATTCAGTGTGTGTGTGTGTGTGTTTGTGTGTACTGTTGTTTATATTGTGCCCCTCATAGAAGCCCAGGTTCACACAGCTGAAGCTTAGAGCAAATGTTCCTGGTCCTCTACTTTCTGATAGTAGAGGAGCGGCCAGCTTCGGACAGGGGAGTTTCAATCTCTGGTTGTACATTCCCTGTGATGGGGTACGAAAGATTTCTATGCACACAGTGGCATCCTATAAAATGTCTACTTGGGTATAGAGACATTTGTGACCAACTTCTGAGGTGGTATACATAAGGCTATTCGTTGTTTTTGGTTGTTTCCTCCTACAGATATTATAACATGAAATTGACTTTTTGAAAAAGGTGTCTCTTCCTTGGAAGTTGTTCAACCAACTCCAGAAATCTCACTGCATATTGTTCTAATGTAAAACTCAACTTTAGGACACAATTCTAATCACAGAAGTTTGTTTTGGGACCCTCAGTAATATCATAAGAGTATCTGGCAGCTCTCATTCTATGGAGGCAGGTATTATTTCCTTCTAATTGAGGGCCAGATAGCAAATGGGGAAACAGTTTTCTGGAAGCTCCTTGCTGCTAATTAAGACTGTGTTTCAGACTGTGTTGGACAGGCTGCACTGTCTGTAGCTGTGCCTGTGCACTTCACTATTGACTGTGACGAATGTCCTGAATATGCTTATTCCTTCTCTTCAGAGGTCTAGGGTTGGCCTGAGAATCCAAAGGAACCCTGACAAATGTGCTCAAACAAGCCCTACTGCCTTCCTTCCTTCTCTGCCCCTCTGCTTCCCCACCCATCCATTCTCTGCCTCTCTCTCTCTCCTTTGGTTCCTCCCACTTAGATAAGACCTTGTTCTTTCTTCCTCTGCTTATGCCCATGCTGTGCCTGCTTCAATTAACCTCTGGGATGCAGAGAAAGTGACAGAGGTTCCAGTAGTGGTTTGGGCCTTCAAAAGCAAGCCTACATTGGCCCCAAGCCCGCGGGTGGAATGCCAGATGGAAGAAATAGCCAGGCTGGCCCTACAAAGGTCAAGGGGCTCTGCGTATATGGAATAGAGGTAGATGAATACACACCTCTATGAGCAAGGGCAAAGCATAAGCACGCCCTCTAGAAGTGCATAGCTGTGTCACGATCAGGGGCATGGTGAATGCAGGGCCGGACTGGGAACTTGAAGCAGTCCTAGCAAAAATAATAAATTCAGCCCCCATTTGCACCAAGTGAGTCCTCCCCTCACAGACTACGAATCCAATATATGCAGAGTACTTCTCTAAATCCTACTACTCCAAATCCAAGCAGAACATTCATTATCTACAATTGCTCCTTCTAGAATAACCAACAAATCATCAGGTACACATGGTGTGTATAGCTGCAATGTTTCCCAGAGTCTTGAATGACTGTCTGCGTCAGTCCAGATTTCTACTTTACATTCTGGGACTTGAATTGTGGGTGGTTTAGCAGGTTAACCTGGCTACAAGCTCCAAAATTCAGAGACTCATGCAGTATCAAACCTCGGCTCAGCAGGAGGACCTCCTGCAAAAGATCAATTCTGCAACACATGCAGAACATTTCTTGTCTAAAGCCCGGCCTTCCCAATCCAAGCAAAACATCTACTGTAGCTCTCAACAGTCACACACACAGTGGAAGTAAGCAAAGCTGCCCATGTCTTTTCCCATTTATCTTGGAATAAGGTACAAATGAAAAGACATAGAAACAGGAAAGGCTCCTCTAAAAAAATACAGGGTACTGCAGTTTGACAAAATATAATTTTAAAAACAGACTACACTCCTAATTGGCCTCCTACACCTCCCACCCCAAACACTGTACCCATACTGCTCCCTCTCCACACACATTATTTTCCTTTTTATCGCTGACTTCTGATGAACTATTTTTCGCAGCAGGTGAGAGTCATGGTGTAGAGTGATGAAGAGTAGTTTAGAGTGGAGTAGAATGGAGTAGGGTGATGTAGAATGGAGTAGAATAAAGTGACATACAGTGTTGTGTAGTGGAGTAAAGTAGAGTGGCTTAGATTGAAGTGTTCTAGAGTGAGGTGGAGTGACGTAGATTGGTGTGTAGTCCGGTGGGGAGGATCGTAGAGTGGAGGGTCATAGAGTGGAGTGGAGAAAAGTGTCGTAGAGTGGAACAGGTTGTCATAAAGTGGAAGGGCATAGAGTGGAGTGGCAAAGAGCAGAGTGGCGTAGAGTGGAGTGGCATAGAGTGGAGGGGCATAGAGTGGATTAAAGAGTCATAGAGTAGAGTGGAGTGGCATAGCGTAGAGTCGAGTAAAGTGGCATAAAGTGTAGTGCAGTAGAGTGGAGTGGCATAGAGTGGAGAGGTATATAGTAGCATAAAGTGGCATAGAGAGTGGAACAGAGTGTCAGAATGGAGTGACATAAAGAGGAGGAGCATAGCATGTAGGGTTGTAGAGTGGAGTAAAGTGTCACTGAATTGAGTAAAGTGTTGTAGAGTGGCGTGACATAGAGAGGAGTGTCTCAAAGTAGCATAGAGTGAAATGGTGTGGAGTGTTGTAGAGTGGATTGTCATGAAGTGCTGTAGAGAGGAGTGTCGTAGCATGGTGTAAAGTGTCAGAAGAGCGGTGTGTGGGAGAGTGGAGTAATGTGGCATGGAGTCTAGCTAAGTAGAGTGACAGAGTGTTGTACATTGCTGTAAAGTGTTGTAGAGCAGAGCATCATAGAGTGGCATAGAGTGGAGTGGCGTAGACTGTTGTAGTGGCATAGAGTTCAATGCAACAGATTGTCATAAACTGCAGTGTCCTAGAGTGGAGTGTCACAGAGTGGACTTGAGTGGAGTGGTGTAAAGTATCATAGAGTGGGTGTCATAGAGTGAAGTGGCATATACTGGAATGGCGTAGGAAGTAGTAGGCAGCGTAGATTGGAGTGTCGTAGAATGGCATAGAGTAGAGTGGTGTAGAGTGGAGTATGACACTGAAGTGGTGTAGAGTGGTGTAGAAAAGAGTAGAATAGAGTAGAGTGGTATGGAGTGTCATAGAGTGGAGGGGCGTAAAGTGGAGTATACATGGTATGGTAGTGCACTCAGCTGATACTTTCCCTCACCAAGGACCCCACCAGCGCCAAGACCAACCTGCAAGATGGAATGAAAGACGTCGCAGAATGGATGAAACTCAGCCGTCTGAAACTGAACTCAGAGAAAACGGAAGTCCTCATCCTTGGAAACACCCCGTCCGCCTGGGACAACTCTTGGTGGCCCACGGGCCTTGGCACCGCACCAACCCCTTCAGACTATGCACGCAACCTCGGACTCATCCTGGACCCACTTCTCACCATGACCAAACAAGTCAACGCCGTATCATCCTCCTCCTTCCTCACTCTCTGCATGCTCCGAAAGATCTTCCGCTGGATCCCCGCCGACACCAGAAAAACTGTGACCCACGCCCTCGTCACAAGCCGCCTGGACTACGGAAACATACTATACGCAGGAACCACCGCTAAACCAGAAACGTCTTCAGCGAATACAAAATGCCTCTGCCCGCCTCGTCCTCGACATACCCCGCAACAGCCACATCTCCGCCCACCTGAGACACCTGCACTGGCTTCCCGTCAACAAAAGGATCACCTTCCGGCTCCTCACCCACGCACACAAAGCCCTCCACAACAAGGGACCCGAATACCTCAACCGTCGCCTCAGTTTCTACACGCCCACCCGTCAACTTCGCTGCGCCAACCTCGCACTCGCCGCCGTCCCTCGCATCCGCCGCACTACGGCAGGTGGGAAATCCTTCTCCTACCTGGCGGCCAAGACATGGAACTCCCTCCCCACCAACCTCAGGACCAAATACATTACTTTGCTTGAGCATGTTGCTTCGGAATCTCCTTGGGAATTAACATTTCCAGTTAAAGTAAAAGCTTGCTACAGGGAGGGCAGCGCAGTAGCAGCCAGAGAGTCATCTGCTAATCTCACTGGGTGCCTTCGGTACCACTGAAATAGGTGAGCATGGAGCCCAGGCAGGCGGGATACACACCATTAACCAGATGACAGCATGAGGGATGGTGAATGGTGGAGGTCAATGTAGAGAAAGTTGAAGAAGACAATCACAGTACAAAGTTATTGGGAATCGGGCAGAAGGTAATAGCTGTAAATCTTCAATGGCCAGAATATAGGTGGAAATGTCAATGGTAATCATATATTTTGTCTTAACTTTTAAAATATCAGTGCTGAATATCAAAGCGAAGGAGATAAAGTCTAATGGCTAACCAGCTGACTTTGAAACACAAAAGGCTTGGTTTCTCATGTCCTGTTTTAAACTTCAGCCAATACAATGTGTGATCCTGGTCAAACTGCATCATTCCATTTTCTGCAGATTAATAATGTGCAAAAGCATAAGTACTGAGCAGACCGACCTGTGATATCCCAGTTGCCTGCTTCTTCACCTTCCCCTTCACATTTTGGTTTCTGTAATGTGTTTTCAGCTGAATCTCACACCTTGTAATGTTCAATGTAGTGCACCTCATGTTTAATTATTCTTGCTAAAATGATGATGTTGGGCCTTCAATGGGGTACATCCAATAAATCTCTTTTGATGTCTGCCAATCGACGCTTGTTAGTTTCCTCCAATGAATCTCAAAGTACTATCTCAATTGGATCTCTACTGGTTTCCTCCAATGGTTCACCACTGGCATTCGTCCAATGGATCTTCACTGATATTTGTAGATGGACCTCTGTTGCTGTTAGTCTATTTGAGGTTTGTTGCTGTCCACCAATGAATCTCTATCTATGCCTATCAAATGGATCTTTATCAATGTCCGTTCATGAATCGGTATTCCTGTGTGTACACTGAATCTCTTATGATATCTCACAATGGATTTCTAGTCATGTCCAGTGGATCTCTGTTGAAGTCTCTCCCTGGATCCCTATTTTTATCTGTCCACTAGGCCTCTATTGGTGTCGTCCTATGTGTGTCTATTGGTGTCTGTTTATTAGATTTTTATAGCTGTCTTTCATAGACATCTGCCAACGGATGTCTCTTGCTTAAGTGGTGTACTCCAATGGTTTGCTCTTGGTGACTGCCCTATGGATCGCTTTTGATGTCTGTCAATGGAGCTCTCTTTGTATCCAGCCAGTTGTTGTCTATCCTTGTTTGTCCACTGAATGTCTTTTGACCTAATCTTGAGTATCACTATTGATGCCTGTAAATGCCCCTTTTTAGATGTTAGTAAGTGGACCTCAATAGCCATCTGCTCAAAGGGCCTCTACTCCTGTTTGCCCATTTATTGGTGTCTATAATAAAAAAAACGCAAGCACAGAGCAGGGAACGGTGACTTGTGCAGACACCATTGCAAAGGCTTCGCTATACCTATTAAAAGCCATTTGCAGCCAATTCGCATTATATTCTGAATATATTCACTTGCTATTGCCTCGAACACCATTTTAAATCAATCTGTATCTCGATCACAGACACTTTTACTAATCTATTGGTGTAATCTAACGGATATCTGGACCCAAGGCTTTTATATGACCCAGTTTCAATCTAACAGGTCGGGGCTGACAGAACATCCATCACCCACCTCTATCCTTGTCTAGTCACAGGAAAAGTTAAGTGAACCATTTGCTTTTATAGGCTTGCACAACCACAAGTATATATGACATGTTAGTTCACAACTCTTCAAACCCAATTGAATTAAGCTTCTCTCCCACCTGCTCTTCGAAATGTGTCTCCTCTTCACACGGCAAACACATCAGTACCCAGCAGGATACTCCACTTTATGTCAAGAATTTTGGATTTCATTATCCATCCTTAGCATGTGCAGAGTGTAGATATAAGGGGTGTAGCTGACAATAGTAATGAAAGCTACGCCCCCCAAGTGTTATTTCCAAACCTGCCATAAGTAAGCATTAATCGGGATAAGCAAGGGTAACATTATTATTAATTACTTTTTACAGATCAAATAAAAGACTTTGGGGCAGATATACTTTTACATAGCACAGTAACCAAATCTGCTGTGCTGCATTGCGCCAGAGAGGAACAGTGCGGAGCCATAATCTACTAAAATTGGTGCTCTAATTAGGGTGACTTGCGTAACCCACAGCCTCGCATCATGGTGAAGACTGAGCACTGTCCATCTTAGGATTTGTACTGGAAGCATACCCTTCCAGTATACATCCGAATACCTAGACAAGCTCATAAGGTTCCTATGCATTGCATGTGCAATGTGCACTTCAGCACACATACAAAGCATGTTGTTTTTTCAGAAATGAAAACATTTCTCCTTCTTAATGCCTGCTTCAAGGTGGTGTTAGTTAGAGAAGCCCTTTGTGGCTATCTTAGTAGATATTGAGCACTGTAGCAAAACCTACGGGTATTTGCACTTATCTTGCCAAATAACACCACAGTTCTCCCCCCTTGATGCAAAGTGACACAAAGCACTTTTTCAACCGAGAAAAGGGCACCAGACCACTGAGTAAAAATCCATAGAAAATCTAAGCCTATGTGCTGAATTACATAGCTCGGACCACAATCCTTTAAAAGAAATGTTCTTTGAATGCAACTCTCAGACTGTGGCTGTTTGTGTTTGATCAACTCCTGTATTTCCAATGAGGGTGTTGGTAAAACACAATTTCATACCCCACACCAGTGTCCATGCTTGTCAATGTCTATGAAGAAGGAAGCTAGGGAGTGTAAATTTGAATGGGATTTGGAAAACAATGCAACATCATGCAAGACCCTGTGGCCAGGCTATGAAAGTTAAGGCAGCGGTAGAGTGGTTTAAAACATGCACAGAAAAAAAACAGGAAGAGAGAGAGAGGAAAATCCCTTCCACAAGTCCCAATATAAACACAAAGAACATAGGTAGGCACCAGATAATTGTTATTCTAGTTAGTGAGGACTATCTTGTGGTGAGGCTTTGCATAACTTTGCTCCAGTTTGGATGAGTCATGAGCCGACGCTTGCAGGACTTTGCATTACTCTTGATGAACCTTACAGCAGTGCGGTGAGGCTTTTCAGGGCTACACAACACCTGGCGTCAGTTTTGATGAATCTTGGGGCTGTGCGGCAAAGCTTTGTGGGGCTTCAAGTCACTCTGAACTGGTTTTGGTGAACTTTCAGTTAGGCAAGGTGGAGCTCTCCTTGATGTCAGCCAAGAGTTCCAAGGCCTGGGGAGGCACCAACTGGGGTCAAGAATTGACTCCAGCAGAGGCCAGCAGGGCTCAGGCAGGTCCAGTTGCAGGTCCAGCCATGTCCAGTGCAGCAGGTCAGCTGGGCAGTTTCAGGAAGGCCTCTGGTGCTTGTTGTTTCCCTGTAGCTCAGAACAGGAGGTCAGTCAGCTGACTCATGGAGTCACTTCAGCCTGGGATGAAGGGAGCAGATCTAATCGTCCTTCTTGGCAAGCAGGGCATGCCTCAAACAGCAGGGCAGAAAAGCACCCTTCTTCTGTAGTATCCACGGGTCAGGAGTGTACTGAAGGATGGGCAAGTGGGTCCTATTTTTATACCTGGTGCCCCCTTTGAAGTAGGAGAAGCTTCTAGAGTTTCCCCTCATAGAAATGTCTGGAATTTCCTTCCTCTCTGACCCAGCCCCAGATTGTCTGGGGTCACAATAAACTACTGTGAAACTCTTTGTGAGTGTACTGGGGCAGCCCCTTAAAAGTGCAAATGTGGTGGGCGACAGCTCTGTTCCTCATTCTGCTAGAGATGGCACATCCTCACAACACCAAGACCCTCTTTCGAGATGATGTTTGGCAGGAGATCTGCCAACCATACCTAGTCATGTGACCAAGGAAACAGGTTGCAGACACCAAATGGTTAGGACAAGAAAATGTAAACTTTCTAAAAATGGCATTTTTTTGGGATGTGACTTAAAATCCAAATTTTCCATTAAAGATGTTTTTGAATTACATTTCTTTAGAGAACAACCAGACATTTCTGCCTACTGCCAATCAAAAGTTGTCACTTATTAAATATAATAGGGAAACTCAATGTTTTTCTAAGGGAGGGGCAGGCATTGCAGTAGTGAAAAACGAATGTAAGTGTCAATCAATACCAGGAAATGTAAAACTTAAAAGTACAAGTCCACCTTTTCAGATACACTGCCTTATAGGCTATTTAGTGCCTACCCTTGGAGTAACATATGTATTTAAAATGAAGGTTTAAGCCTGGAAAAGAGTTTACTCTGTGTGCAGTTTTAAACTGCCATTTTGACCAGGAAAAAAAATATTTTGCCAGGTTGAAACAGCAGTTTAAAACTGCACACACAGGCTACAATGGCAGGCCTCAGGTGTGTCTTAAAAGTCTACTTAAGTGGGTGGCACAACCAATGCTACAGGCCCACTAGTATCATTTAATTTACCTGCCCTATGTATATTGTATCGCACTTTACTAGGGGCTTACGTGTAAATTAAATATGGCATTTGGGTGTAAACCAATTTTAATATGTTTGCAGGAGTGAACATAGACCCATCAGCACTGGTTAGCAGTGGTAAAGTGCACAGAGTTCTAGAGCCAACAAAAAAGGATTCAGCAAAGCAGGAGGAGTGAAGGCAAATGTCTGAGGTAAAACCATGCCGGTGTCAGGTCTAACAGGTTCTCTTTAAGAAATCAGCCATATTGCAAGTGTGTGCACAATGGATGCACAGACAAAGCACTCTATCCCATAAATATGTTTTCATACCTAGGCATGTGTGAGATGTATGTGCAGAATTAGCTGCTCTCAATGACCGCGATAAAGCAATGGCTTGCCACACACAGTGGAGGATGCACACAATGTGCCTCCAAGAGCTGAAGTGCATTTTCCATATATATCTTCCTACAAATAGCAGATTCCAGATTGTGGCACTGGAGGAAGAACTCAGTCAACACATATCTGAAGAATGACTCATAGGGCTTTTTGTAAAGACAATGCACGGTTAGCTTTTGAAAGAAAGAAGGGTTCAGAGATTGCCATGATGAATGGTTATACTTACAGAACAGCAGAGTCTGCTTGCAGACAGACCCTGAAGAGGCACTAGAATGAATTACACTCCCATCTGTAGTGCGAGAGCTAGAAACACATCTGCAGCAAAAGCCTGCTCTTCTTGCAACCTAAAGAGTTGCTTTTCAATCCTGTTGTATTTTGTTTCTCCTGGATCCATTGACTCCTCCATACTAATGGCTAAGTGACAGGTGTCAAAACCCAGCAAATGCACTACATATGCATTAAATGTCTCAACTTCATATTTTTTTCCTGGTGAGTGGTGAACCCTAAGAGTGGTCATGGCATTATGTGGTTATGGCTAAAAAATGTGAAATATAAAAATAACTGTAATGTTGAGGAGTTATCCCTCCTTCCCATCATCTGGGTTTGTGCAATCAGAGTTCAGGTAGACCCCACACATTGTGCTATTCTATGCACATTATCTATAGGTGACAATAACTGTGCTATAACATTTTTTTCTCTACATCTGGATCCTCTACTCTTTGGGATTTGCTGCATATATTAAGGAAATGGTGATTTAGCAAGGCATTTAATTACTCATTATTATATTTATAGGTGGTTCATATTATCATAGCTTCCCAGTTTCCCAGGTCCATTTCTGATGAGCTGCTCCAGACTGAGGTGTTTTCGCATTGTGAGTCGTCTAGTCATGTTTTGCTGCTTCACTCCAATTTTTTTTTTCATTCTGGAGTAGTGGCCCAACAGTCAGTTTTTTTTCAGATTCTGGAACTAGCATGGAATGACTCAAGAACTCTAAGGGGTTGTTTGTTACAAATACATCAGCATTTCCATATGCTTTTACTGGTCTTATATGTTTTCATTGTGGCTGCCACACTGGGAACAGAATGCACTCTGCTGTGGATTATGTTTTTATGAATATATTTAATGCATGTAATAAATGAAGAGATAAAAACGGCTTTCTCTTTCTATGGTCATGCTGGTCTCTGTTGATTTACTCATGCTACAGCATTTACTGCAAGAGGTTATCTAGCTTTCTAAACTTATACTGACTTACTCCTCCTGGGTAATAGGCCATCAACCAGGACTCTCCAGCTAACTCTGTCCTGTTGTTTTTTCAATCTGACTCCAGGTGTTACCCACCTCCATGGAGTTAGCCTCGAGGCCTTGACAGCAGGTGTTTATTGGCCTCCTGCATTTCCTTTTCCATTGAGGATTCCAGGGCATTTTTGCCTGGTGGTGCTTGATGAAGGCTCGCAGAAGGTATGTCTTATCCAGCCATAGAGTCTTTTCATGATTTCTTCAAGAGTAGGGAGTTGGAAAGTCTGCTGCCATTGGCCATTGTTGCTGACGGTGTTTGGCCAGTGGATTTGGAGGATTTTCCTCAGACAGGTGTTGATGAAGGTCTGGACCTTGTTAGTGGTGATCACTGTTGTCCTTCAAGTTTCTGCGCCATACAGATAACCCGATTTTACATTGATCCTAAAAAGGCTGATGTTAGTTTGCAACATTAGGTCAGTGGAGCTCCAGATATTCTTTATTTGAATCAAGGCACCCCTTGCTTTATGGATCCTTGCCTTGAAGTTAGTGCATGTGCTGCCCAGCTTGTCTATGACACTGCCCAGGTAAGTGACAGCCTCAACGTCTTCCAGTGCATCATCTGCAAGAATGACTGCAGTCTGTGTTAGGCTTCAGAATCTTTGTTTTTCCCCCTGTGGACATTGATGCCAAGTTGTGCTGGTGTGGCTGCCACATTGTCTATCTTCTCTTGCATCTGCGGATGGGTATGGGAAGCCCAAGTCATCTACAAAGTTCATGTCATCAAGCTGCTTCCAAAATGTCAACTGGATTCCATGTCTTCCTCTTGCTGTGGATGTCTTCACGATCCAGTCTAAGGCTGACAGGAAGAGAAAAGGCAAGAGCAAACAACCCCCGGAGGACTCCGGTCCTTACTTGAAAGTCTTCTGTGAGTTGTTCTCCATGGACTATCTTGCAGGTCATTCCTCCGTAAGAATTCCTGATGATTATTACAAGTTTATCTTGCAAACTGTAGTGGCGGGCAACTTTCCAGAGGGTCTCTCGGTCCACGCTATTGAATGCCTTCTCATAGTTGATGAAGTTGAAATAGAGGGGAAAGTTCCATTCCATGGACTGCTCAATGATAATGCTCAGTGTTGCAATAAGGTCTGTGCAGGATCTATCTTTGAAAAAGCCAACTTGCTGGTCTCGTAACTGACAGTCAACTTGTTGCTCTGTTCTGGTCAGGATGACTCTGTTGAACACTTTGCCTGGGGTTGGTAGTAAAGTTATCCCTCTGTAGTTTGCGTAGTTACTCAGGTCACCTTTCTTGGGGATCTTGATGAGATATCCTTCCATCCAGTCTGGTAACACTTTTTCCTCTACCCAGATCCTTTCAAACATGGGGTAGAGCATGTCTACTGATGTTTCAATGTCCGCCTTCAGTGCCTCTGCAGGAATGTTGTCAGGTCCTGATGACTTCCCGTTTCTCAGATGTTTGATAGCTTCTCGTATTTCTTTTTTGGTTGATCTGCTGCAGTCAATTAGTAAGTCCTTGTCAGCTGGCCATTCGTCTGGTGGAAACTGTGCTACAGGCTGGTCCAGCAGTTTTTCAAAGTGTTCCACCCATCTTCGTTGTTGGCCTTTGTTACCTATGATTGCCTTCCCAGCTTTGTCTTTAACAGGCCTTTCTGGCTTGCTGTATCTTCTGGGAAATGTCCTTCTTATGTTGCAGATTTCTTTCAGGTTTCCATGGTTTGCTGCTTCCTGGATTTCTGTGGCAAGATCACTGATGAATCTTTTCTTGTCTGCTCATACGCTTCTCTTTGGTTCATTGTTGGTTTGGGTGTTCTTGCCTTGAGCTTTAGCTTTTTTTGTTGTTATTCAGCCGGTGTTGACTGCAGGTTTCTTTTCCTTTCATTAGTGAACTTTGCCAGGAGTCTCAGTGGAGGGGCGTTCTTTAGGCTGGTGTTTCTGGGTCTGAGTCATCCTCTAGTTCGTGCAGGACTTGACATTTTTTACTGAGAGTGAGTGAGTATTCACTCCACTTCTGTGCATCCTTGAGGAGGGTGGTGTTATATCGCTGGCCTTGGTTTCACATCTCCGTCCATTTTTCTTCAGCTTTCTTACTATGCCTATTCTATCTACAAAACAACACCAATGAGAACCATAGTTGCATAAGGAGTGTGTTAAATACAGGTTCCCAGGGGTCTAAGGGTTGCTTTTGTAGGCTAACAAGAACATTTCCATCCAAAGCAGCATATTTTTCAAATGCTCAATTGAAAAACAACCATTTACTATTGTATAAAATGGTAAAATAGCACTATTCAAGTTTTTCAACTATTTAATTTTTAAACCAGTCAGTCCAAAACTGTAGCAGAAGCTTCTCTTACAATTCCATTTTTCACTGTTGACTTTATGTGACATGCTCTGTGTGTTCTGTTTTGTTATGTTATGTTGCCCTCCTAAAGAATCTTCTTATTAGTGACTGAGGAGCACCTCCTCATCTTGATTTGTTCCAACAACTTCTCATGTGTGATTTTGCCATCCCTCTGCACACACTTTAGGAGGGTTTAATATTATTTTGTAAATTAAAAGGGTGCTCTAGAATTAATTGTCCTCTTTCAGTTACCAATAAATGGATTATTTATTCTTTATTTTTATGTGTTACATTTTGTTTCAATTAAAAGAACTGCGCTCTTCAACAATGTATAATATCAAGGTAGCCTAAGTATTAGCTGTTTAGAGGTTATTCCCGCCCAGAGTCTGGGTAAGGCCTACTTCATGTGTGAGCAATGTGGAATCAGAGAGAGATGGATACAATGTCTATTGTTAATTTTTGCTTGAAAGTTCAATTTGACGTTTCATGGTGATAGCATTCTTTGGGGGAAGTATCTAATTAACATAGCATCCCATGTTCTATTACCTCATGGCATTGTAGCTGTTTTATATCTAAGTTCCCTTGTTATGTCAATAATTATAATTTATTTCTTCAGATTACTTATAAAGTGTGACTGCAAACATTGAGGTATCTTGGCACTAAAGAAATTACTTGGGGAGAAGATTCCTTACAATGAGAAAGAGAGGCTAAACAGTTTTCTACTAAGCTCCCCAGAAGTTGCAAGGGAAATAGCCAGGTTTTTAGTGCCTTTCTAAAATGCATCGGATCAAAAAAAACATCTCAGGGTATCTGGAAGAAGGTTCCATAGTTGAGCTACTTCAATCAAGAAAGCATCTCCCCCTTGTCTGGAAATTCTAAATTTGGCCACATAAGCCAGATTTGTGGAGGTGGAATGTAGGGTCCTTGCAAGGGCATACAATTTTATTTTGTTTTGTAGGGGGATTGGGCCAAGTCCATGATTAGACTTATAAACAATGCACATAGATTTAAACACAACTGTTTATCTTAATGGCAACCAGTGCAAATTGTTCAATGCCAGGGATACAGAAGAACTTCTGGATCTATTCAGGGCCAATTTAACCTCTCCTGCTTGAACTCTGTAAAGACGGTTGAGCAGGTAGCCTGGGGCTCCTAAAAGCAAGGCATTACAATAATTCAGCATGCTTAAGATCGCATTGTGGACTCCCGAAGCTCTAGAAGAGGAGGGAAGTAGTGGGAGGATCTCATGTAGTGCTCTTATTAAAGAGAAACAGGATCTTGCCATCTTATTCACATGAGATTCCAGGCTCAGTTTATCAAACAGCACCCCCGGGTTTCTAAGAGGCTTTGATGGGACAAGAACCCCATCAGAGGGAACTGGCCAGAAATTAAGTAGGAATAGAGCCAGAGACTTACTTGCCAAACAGCGGAGAAACTCTTCTTGTCTCCATTGAATTTCAGAAAGTTGGAGTTAAGCCAACCAATGAAGTAATTCATGCAATCACTGAAGGCATCCACTGACATCTTATGAGTTCCTTCCAGCGACAGGATTAATTGGCTATCATCCGCACAGTTAATCAAACTGATATTGTGCGATTTGAGAAGTGAGATTAGAGGGCTCATATAAATATTAATGAGCCCTGCAAAACACAGTGTTTTACAGTCCTGAACTCAGCGAAAATGTGGAAGGGATACTTCCTGCTCTCTATCTGACTTATATGACTGAAACCACTTTGCAACTGTGCCCCTAATTCCGATCAACTTCAGCCTAGCGATGGATAGATCTAAAAGTATCAGAGCCACAGAATGAGCATTGTCTACTCGCATTCTCAACTCATCTATGGTGGTGAGCAGGGCTGTTTCAGTGCCATGACCTGGCCGGAATCCAAATTGTTCTTGTTCCAGGATTTAGTTAGCCTCCAGGTAGCCAGATAGTATCTTGCTAACAAAACATTACAGGGTCTTTACGGGATAAGGTAAAATGGAAATAGGTCTATAATTGCGTAGGATTGCCAGGTCCAGCAATGGCTTTTTCAATAGGGGTGTAATAATTGCCTTTTCCAAGCTAATGGCTCTGAGCCGATCTGCAGAGATTGGCAACAGATTTGCCAAAGCACTGAGAAAAGTTCTTTTGACAGATCCTTAGATATCCTGTGTGGTAAGGGGTCCAGGGGTGGACTGAGCATATGGTCCATGCCAGAGTGAGAAAGTCATCGTCCATTGGACAATCAAAGTGTTCTAATTTGTATGTGAGTTTTTTTATACACAGTACTCTGTGCAGTCCGATCTCCGGTACTGTTTACCTGAGGGCCACTGACTCCCGAATAAACCTGGGTAGACGTGTCAATGCCTTTGATGTTTTTATCATTTTTTCCTCAAACAAAACCCACAAGGCTAGCACATAATGCCTGTGAAGTGGGTATGGAAAGATTTAAACAATCTGGGTTGGACAGTTCACACATTATTTTGAATATTTTCTGTGCTGTTGGGTGCAGCCAAGATTGCGGTAGTATAATGTTCTGCCTTTGTTTTTGCAATTTTCTTCTTATACTGCCGTAAAGCATCTTTTAGATCTTTTTTGTCATAGTCTCTATAGGACTTCTGCTATTTTTTCTCAACCTGATTCCAAGTTAGTTTTAAGGCTTTAATTGAATCGCTGTACCATGGAGCTGAAGACCTCAGTGTGGTTTTCAATTCTTTAATGGGAATAATCCGGTCTAGAGAGTCTCCGATGCCAGTTCTGCATAATTTTTTTCGACCGATTTGCTCCAGTCAATAGAGGGGGCCACATTAAAACAGGGCCTATCTATAGGCTGTTTAAGAAGTGTGTTCCTGGCTCTGCCAAGACGTCTTGTGGCTGGGTTAGACTTCTGTGAGACGGGTTCCCTGCCTTGTAAGGAGCAGGACATAAGAAAGTGGTCTGCCCAGCAAAGCGGAATAATTTTCCCAATAGTAGCAATATTTTGGGGGGAGAAAATCAGATCCAACATATGCCCATCACAGTGGGTTGGACCCAGGACTAATTGTTGCAGTTCAAGATTATCACAAGACCCAAGAAGATGTTTCAGTGCGGGCGTAGGGGCCCCGACAGCCCACAGGTTAAATTCTTCTAGAGTGGCCCAGCGCCATATTACCAAAAATATCGATAAGGGGTTGTAAGTAAGAGCTAGAGAGACTTGGTGGGTGGTAGCACAGAATCCCAGAAAAAGAGTGACCCTTGCTGTCCTTAAGGGAAAAGCCCAACAGCTCGGGTCTCTTGATCTCGCTAGGTGTAGCTGAATGAAATCCCAATTGTTAAACACTGTGATAAAAACTGTAAAGCTTTTTTTCCATAAATTCTCATCGTGTTATTAAGATGTGAGGTAACTGTATATAGGTAAATATGATCGTACCACCAATGTGTTGACTTTTAAATGCAAAGCTAAAAGTTATAGCCATAGATGCATCTTGCACATAGATAGCTGCCTAACTGCCACGTACAGTCTGATTTCAGGATACTATACACATATTCAGTAGGGGACCAATGGTGGAATGTGTTGTAATGTAAGCTAAGCAGGCCCCATCCCCCATTTCCACAGTTTGGTAGTAAAAAGCAGCCATAAATTGGGTTCTGTCGACCCCCAGACCCTTATGCTGCAGTGTCACTGGAACAGCTGTGCTAATGTTGTACATAAAGGTTGCCTGGAAACTTTTGTTCCCTCCAACCATGGACGTCAATTCACCAAAATGCCAGGGGTACCCTTTGACCGCCACGTTCACTCACACACATACTTACATACACACTCGCATACAATCTCTGTCACCTAAACACTCTCTCCCCCGCAAGCATGCACACAACATACATTTAAAAGCATTTTTTACTTGCCTCAGCTTCTATGGAAAGGCATATTCCAGCTGATTGTTCTCCATTTTATTACACTAATAGTGAATAAAATGTAATTATTCACTATTAGTGTAATAAATAATTTACAGAAAAAAAAAAAAAAAATCTCGAGGCCCAACTGACGTCCATAAGGATGAGCTAACAGTGTGTTCCTGCCACTGAATTTGCCACATCTTAGCCCAGGGGTCGAAAAGGCAGTGTCAGGGGTCGCAAAGGGCACGCCAGGGGTCGCAGCTGCGACCCCTAAATGATGTCCATACCTCTAACATGTATTTTATGAGCTATGGGCGCACGGGTTCATATCGCTTGGTCCACATTTTTGCCATTAGGCTGAACAGATAATATGCCACGCACTTTGCCCTTTAACGTCTGGCATTGGCTTTCACCACCAAGTGTACCAGGTTCTAGCTTTCCCCTCTCTTCTGTTGCGGTCTTTGATGGCGAGTATCTATGCCTCGAAATCTGCCAGCGGGGGACTGTAGATTTAATTGGTTCTCCGAATTCATTATTCTTTTATACATGAAAATGGAATCAATTCCAAAGTCAACATGTTTGTTGGTTTGCTTCTCAGTTGGCAAGCTCTGCTTTGATTTACAAGTGTAGGGTTGGCACCTTTCAATGACTTTTCAAAATGCGGGCGCCGATATTGGCGTCTGAGGGTTATTTTGTCATCAGATCCATCTGCTGCCTCCCTGGCTGTGACCAACGCCACATTAAAAGCTGCCTTCCTTCTCATGAGTTCACAAGGACAGTATCTGGCATCAGCATAAACAGAGCGGCTGCAGTGCCGCCGCCATTTTTTTTTTTTTACAGATGACGTAATATTAATTTAGATTACCAGATGACGCCATGGCACCAAGGATGCAGTGGGACACTCCTGGGCTTTAGTTTAACAGGCAGTTATTTCGCATAGGAGTGCTTACAGTGCAACAACTTTGTGTGTATGTTATTAAAACAGTAGAGCCGGATACCAAGGGCTGCGCCGGTCATTAAATAGCCTCTACTTCACTTAAAGAGCTGAATAATAGGCAAAACATTTTAACAAGGAGAGGGCATCAGGGCCCATATTTATACTTTTTGACGCTAAACTGCGCTAACGCAGTTTAGCGTCAAAAAGTTTTGCGCCGGCTAACGCCATTCTGAAGCGCCATGCGGGCGCCGTATTTATTGAATGCCGTTAGCCGGCGCAAGCAGACCGGCGCTGCCTGGTGTGCGCGAGAAAAACCACGTACACCAGGCAGCGCCGGCGTAGGGGGAAAATGGCGCATGGGCATCTTAAAATGGGGCAAGTCAGGTTACGTCGAAAAAATCGTCGTAACCCGACTTGCGCCATTTATTTTCGACGCCCATCCCCCATCAACATGACTCCTATCATTGTAAAGATAGGAGTCATGCCCCCTTGCCCAATGGCCATGCCCAGGGGACTTCTGTCCCCTGGGCATGGTCATTGGGCATAGTGGCATGTAGGGGGGCACAAATCAGGCCCCCCTATGCCAAAAAAAATTATTAAAAAAAAATAAAAAAATACTTACCTGAATGTCCCTGGGGTGGGTCCCTCCAGCCTTGGGTGTCCTCCTGGGGTGGGCAAGGGTGGCAGGGGGGGTCCCTGGGGGCAGGGGAGGGCACTCTGGGCTCATTTTGAGCCCACTTGTCCCTTAACGCCATGCCTGACCCAGGCGTTAAAAAGCGGCGCAAATGCGCCGTTTTTAGCCACGCCCACTCCCGGGCGTCTCTTTTGCCCGGGAGTATAAATACCACGTAAAGGCCTGGGAGTCATTTTTTAGACGGGAACGCCTCCCTTGCATATCATTAACGCAAGGAAGGGGTTCACGCTAAAAAATGACGCACATTCCGGGAACTTTGGCGCTATTCGCCTCTAACGCCATAGTATAAATATGGCGTTAGTTGGCGTTAGTTTAGCGTCGAATTTGCGTCGAAAAAAACGACGCAAATTCGGCGCAAACGGAGTATAAATACGGCCCCAGATACCCATAAAGCACGCAGTCAACGGGTATAATGCGAAGGAGAGACACATATCCTAAATTAAAACATGGACAAGAATATGAGAAATACTGGATAGGTGAAGCAGAGGGACTATGCCAGGCAATGTTTGGCTTCTCTCGTGCGGTAATATTTAGAATACCCAAGATTTCAATGATGCAATTATGGATTTATGAGCCTGAGAGAGATCTCCTCGTGGCTCCTTGAAGTGGGTGTCATTTGACTTTGCACATTTTTTGGACCATTGAAGCACAACCAATTACAAGTCGGGCATAATTTTGTGCTCACATTGCATACCTGGGAATAACGGATAGCCTATGGTGCCGAAATTAATATGTCCTCAATATGTAACCGATTCCAAGTTGCAGCGGGATAATGACCTTGTTTCGAGGTGCGCAAAATGTTAATTACCGCTATTTGCCTATTTGATTGGCATGAAGATGGGCTGGGGTGAACGTGTGTATGGGGGGGGGGGGGGTTGGGGGGAGGGTAAGGGCAATCTGCAATTTGCAGTTGGCTTCTTATCCTACTTTGGGCGCACCCCAAACGGGGTGACTAGCCCGATTGTAATCAGAGCCTTGGTGCTCCTTTTTTTCAGAAAGTTCTAACATGATGCTGCTGTATAAAAAAGCACAGGATAAACATAGCCAGGTAGAATGGGAATATATCCAAAACTTCAATCGTTAATAATGCCGCTCTTTTATGATAAGACGCCCTACTTGGGTCATAATGATTTTATGAGTGACGAATTTCCCAAAAAATGAGCCTGCAACGATATTATGCTATCTCAATAAACACGCATCATGGGCTGAGTTAGCCACATTTTTCTTTTGACAATGCGTTGTGGATTATTAGAGTGCCACGGTGTTTTATTGAAAATCAATAAATGATTTCAAGAAGGCGATTGTGCGCCCGTTATGCTCATCTCTATTTTTCCTGTAGCGCCATTTTGTTGCCTCTGTAGTCATAGAGGGAAATGGAGGCAACCTCAGCCGCGCGTGGCACATTTTAGCGCACGTTCCACTCGAAGCAATGTAATGAGTCCCTTTGAGGGCGGAAGGGTGATTCCTACATTTTTTTTACAGTGCCTGAATGCCTTTATTTGAAATGCAAGCCCCTCGCATTGTTTAAAGTGACAGCTTCAACCCCCTCAGGCCTCATTTTCAGTCTGCTACCAAGTTTCCAAATCGTTACTGCAGAAATGATTTATTTCGTTCCATTTTTCCATTTAGTAAACATTAGGGAGCACAACACAGGCTGGCCGTTATGTATGCATCGGGCGCACTTCCTCCCAGTGCTCCGTGTCACTGGGATGTCAGCCTGTATTCGGCTTTATAATGGCGTCTCTATTTCTGGGTCCACCGCTGCGCAGTGCAAGGGCAACACCGCAGCCTTCATTTCCTGAGGTGTGGAATGCAAGAATGTGACCTAGTGTCGATTACAAATATTATTCCCGACATCCATTTGCTGCTTTGAGTGTTCTTTAAAGCAATACGTTTGTCCAAGATAGTATGCATTTCAAGGTGACTTAAGCCAACTGTATTCATTACTGGGCGATCATATTGAGCACGGACACTTTTAAAACGCACCTAAAATCAGTGAAAGACTGAGACATCCTCTTTGGTGGCTTTACTTTAAGTATCGTTCAATGTATTGGTGTGTTTTCTCAGATTTTAGTGGTGTGCATTGTTACATTGAAAAAAAATCCCACACACATTTGTCGTTTGATTTTGTTTGTAGTCTGCCGGAGTCTAGTAACTGCTAAATAAAAACAAAATCTCTTCAGATAGCTCACTTGATCGCCAAATGGCACTCTTAGAAAGGGACCGAATGCCCCCAAAAAACGGAAAATCACAGCACCGAATAATGTAGAGGACCAGGCAGCAGCTGCAAAACTTTTACAGTAAAATAATAATAAACTATGTTTATTATGGTTTTTCTGTAAAAGGGGCCATGGGGCATGACTTGGACAGAGGGAGAGTGTACAGCACTCCCCCTCAGTCTGCATGCATGATTGGCTAGTCGTCTTGGGCCAGCCAAACATACATGAGCACTAGGCTCTCCCCAACCCAGCACTGTGTCTGCCTGGGATGGAGAGAGCAGGCAGAGACTCCCACTCTGCCTCAGAGCACCCATACCGGGTGCTTTATCCAATCCTAACGCTGCTTTCATGCTGCCAGCAGCATGAAAGCATTAGGATTGCACGCAGGACAGACTGGCAGCCTGTGAGTGCAGTGGAGGAGAGGAGCAGATCGGAGCGGAGCGCAGGTCCGTTTCCTTTTTAATATTATACTTTTTTTTGTCCCCCCACCACACGCCGCGCCACCCGGGCCCTTTACCTACCAGCGAGCTGTGATTGATGGCCTCAGGTGAGGAGGAGAATTTTTATTGCTCTGGTTCGCTCCTTTATTTACTGGTGTATGACTCCCTGTTAGTATCTCAGTCACTCCCCAAAGCCTGATCCGTGACGGAGGCCACAAGAGCCCCACAATGAGAAGCCTGGTGGAAGAGCATGAGGGTCCAATAGTGGAGAATGGGGAGCGAAGAGTCCACTATGCCATAGAAAGGCCAGGTCTCGTCATTTGGTGTAATACAGAGCTCAGTTCTGAACCCTTGCTAGTTGCATTATACACTATTTCGATATTATAAATTGTCTCAGCTTGCCACCTTCTTTTTCAAGTCGATGCCAATGATTCCAAAAATGTATTTTCCACACCCACTTACTTTGCATCCTCCCTGGGCTTGGTACCTCCTGACACCATCAGATGTCTCAGAAGTAAAAGTGGGCTTTTCAGCAAATAGAAGGTACCATCCTCAGAATCAAGAATCTATTCCCATGGTCCCAGGACCAGGTGCTGTAGGAGTGAAAACGGCATCACCCTGACCTTTGCTCAGCTAATGCCATTTCACATCCGCGTCACCATGTGTTTGTCATTACTAAACATTTCGTCTCAAGCAGCCCGCACAGAAATACAGCCCCCATGAAAGAGGGAAAGAGAAGAGTATGAAATGGATCAGGAAGTCACCACCATGTGATAAGAATGAGGAGAGGAGGAGCAGATAATGTATCTTCTCTACTGCTATGGACCATGGGCATTTGACTAATCATCTCACTGGTTGCCTTTAGTACTGATGTTTGTGTGCAAACAATAATAAAGGCTGTGTCATTTCGACACACACCTATAGAAAACATAAACTTACTATTTTAGTTATTTTGGCCCCTTGTAATTCTAGTTTCATCAGCAGTCATATGAAAAAAACTGCCAAACCTGCAGGGCTAAGAAAGGAGACACGGCCAATCACATTCAAAACCCATAAGTCTCAAAGGACATGCCACTCAATTACATCACTTGCACTCCTCTTTCTGGACCACACTGCTTTATTTCAGCAGGAGTCAAGGCTGGTGGTAGGAATGCGCGTCCGCAGTGCCATGCTATTTTTAAAGTTAAATGCAATTTTTATTCAGTTATTTTTCATTCTTTGTGGTTGATTATTGTCTGATATTCTGCATATGACTAAGGGCCAGATGTAGGAAAAAAGCAATTTGCGACTTGCAAATTGCGAGTCCCTGCGACTCGCAATTTGCAAGTCGCAAATTGCTATGCAGTACGGTGTCTCAGACACCGACTGCAACTCGCAATGGGGTCGCAATGACCCACCTCATGAATATTCATGAGGTAGATCGCAAATTGCGGCCCCATTGCGAGTATAGGCACTCGCTAACATGGAGGCCTGCTGACGTCAGCAGACCTCCATGTTAGCGACCTGCTTTTAAATAAAGCATTTTTTTTTTTTTAAGTGTAGCCCGTTTTCCCTAAGGGAAAACGAGCTGCACTTAAAAAAAAAACGAAACCTTTAGTTTCGGTTTTTTTTTCAGGGCAGGGAGTGGTCCCTTGGACCACTCCCTGCCCTGAAAAAATATTTTGGGCTCCAGTCACAAACTGGAAGGGGTCCCATGGGGACCCCTTCCAATTTGCGATTGGGTTACCATCCACTTGAAGTGGATGGTAACTGCGATGCCATTTGCGACCGCATATGCGGTCGCAAATGGTATTGCATCCCAATGCGACTCGCAAATAGGAAGGGAACACCACTTCCTATTTGCGAGTCTGAAATACATTTTGCGAGTCGGTAACGACTCGCAAAATGCATTTCTGCATTGGGATACGCGTTTTGCGACTCGCAACCGGCAAATTTTGCCGTTTGCGAGTCGCAAAACGTTTGCTACATCTGGCCCTAAATGTCTAGAATTACAACTGATTCACTCATTAGTATGAATTTGTACACATGTACATATTCCAGATCTCAATCTAGTTCTACATAACAATTCACATTCATATTTCATGCATATTTCAAAATTATTTCCAGTCAACACTGGTAAATACTTTTGCATAAACATAATGCAGAGCTACCACTTGAAAGATGACGGAGCATGTTTGAAGGTCAGCTGCGTAAAGCCAAGTTATTTCTTGGATCAAATGCATCGCTCACACCCTCATTCTTTGCTTTTGATGAATGACAAAACTTACGCTCTTGGACACTATGGGCCTTATTTAGGGTTTGAGGGGCGGCCCAATGACCATTGGGGTGGCAAATGACATTACGCTTGCCACTCTAACAATCTGCCACCTGCCAAATTACACATCACAGCTGTTCCTCTGAAGTTACCCAAAGTTTGGTGGAAAGTTGCCAATGGTTTTGATAGCTGTTCACCAAACTTTTTATTTCTCATAATATATATGTGTATATATATATATATATATATATATATATATATATATATATATATATATATATATTATGTGTAACAGGGATGTTATAGTTAGGTTCTAAATGTACTCGCACAAAACCATAGAAATTCAGCAGTTATAATTATTTCAAGTAACTATAACTCGCACCCTAGGGTAACTATAACTTGTGCCCTCGCCATGGGCTGCTAATTAGCCAAGATATTACAGCACTCATGACAACTTTTATAACATCATTGACAATATCAAAGTAACATTTGTTATAAATCTGTTGAGAACAAAAAACACTGTGCATGGTGGGGGTGCAAGTTATATTTACCCTAAGGCGTAAATTATAGTTCCTTGAAATAACTCTAGCTGCTGGATTTGTATGGTTTTGTGTGAGTACATTCAGAACCTAACCATAACGTCCTTGTAACATTTTGAGGTGTGTGTGTGTGTGGGGGGGGGGGGGGGGGGAGAGAGATAGAGAGAGAGAGATTTTTTTTGTTTTGTGTTAGCCAATACCTTGGATGCAATATTTTTGCAGATCGATGCTTCAACAGCGATATTGTGACATACATCAAAAGTTAAAATTTGTACAGAAATAAATTGAAACTATTAAGCAACTATTTTTGTTTAGTAAAATGATATCCTATAAACATACAACCAAGCACGTCTCTCTTTATTTAGCACCTGTGGTATTTCACCCGAGCTATAGGGTGTATTCAAGAACAGGCCGTGCAAATTTTCTCTGCATAAACAGGAATAAAAAACAGGAAACCACAGGACGCAGGTATTTAATATTGCTGGTAGAATAACTCTGCCCTGCCTTTGTTTACACCTACACGCAGGAGTATATCAGGAGGGACGCTGGCCACCAGAAAGCACACACCTAAGATCAATAAATGGGCGCGGAATGCCGACAGCAAAGTGCTCGTTTGTGAAGCACTGATCGATTGAGTAAAGCAAGCTGAACAACTTAAATTATGTTTTTGTGAAAGCAACACTCACTGGTTCATTAAGCGACCTGAAAATAGAGTGGAATAGCAGAGTGTGTTGTTTGCATGCCATTTAGCACTGGGGGTAAACTTGAGCAATCCCGGTTTTCATTTGTACCTAAGACAATTTTTCTCTGCGCTCTGAGCATATGATGTGTACGAAGAAAGTGCTTCAATGCCGCGCCAGGGGTCGTAAGCGCTATATAGACACATACAAAATAGACAAAATACAAGTGGAATGTACAATTGCCAACATTTCGCATTAACGTAAACCTTTACCTCAAAGCATGGAAAACGTCTGGCTCAAATATTAGTTGAACTGGACAGTTTATGGAGGTTTTTTTTTTTTTTAACCGGACTTTAAAAGAGCCCCCGCCGAGTTTTTTCAGTTTAAAGTCCCACAAACTCAACAAACCAATATTTCAAACTCCCTGGACGCCGAAGATGGCCTTGATGTACTGAAGGCCAAGACACATTCTTCCTGGCAAAACAAGAAAACCCAAGAACTACTGCATCTGTGTCTGCTGTTCAAACTACACTTACCAACTACTTAGAACCCCGGGAGAAAACACACGATGCAGAAACGGCACAGTTAGAGGCAAAATATCTGGACACATTGGCACCGAATGACGTGTACATGGTGAACAATCACAGACAATCACAGACAGCGGCCTAGACAGACCTGCAAAGTGGTGGCGCTCTTGTCTCTGCACTAAAAAATAAATATACTTGATAACAACAACAAAAAAGAACACAAGATCGATATTGTGTTGGTAGAAATCACCAACTTGTGATGCTATCTGAAGGTCAGAAATTCACGTGAAAAAACAGGACGTGTGGCAGGCATGCTGCCCAGGAATCTATAGAGTTTTGGCGACCATTGTAGAAGAAAAGGTCGCACCATCAAAGAGTTGTTTAACTGAACTGGATACAAAATTGTAAATTAGGAAAGACAGACAATGTGAGAGAGGGAGAACGACGGGAAAATTACGTGAAAGAGGGAGATGAAGTGGAAGAAAGTGCGAGTGACAGATATGGAAGAGAAAATGTATCCAAGAGAGTAAGAGGAAAGGTCAGGGAGAGACATAGAAGGAGAGAGAAAGAGATAGTGAAAAATGAAGGGAAGGAGCGCGAGGAGAGAGTAATAAGGGAAATAGCGATAGAAAATAAAAGAATATAAAAATACAGCGGGAGAGAAGACTGGGGAAGACGGAGAAAGAGAGAAGGAGAGGAAATGAAAGACAAAAGAGACCAAGAACGTGAGAGTGAACCACAGCCTCTGTTCCATCTGTCTATAGAAAAACTGGGCCCGCCCCACACGGCTGTCTGCTGCTTCCATTGGCCGTTCGGACACCTGCGTTAGCCACCTTACTGCTGCGTAGAAGAGGTCATTTGCATGATCCCCTCACCCAGGAAAGAGCAATACCAAGACTACCCCGATTACCTACCCTAACTCTTACATGCGGCTAATGTTCACTCTCTGAAATCACTGCGAGGAGCAGGTGCCTCGTGATACACGGGTATTCCCTCCCCATGGTTAATACTGCCTGGAATAGCAGTGCTACAAGTAGCAATCATCACCGCGCATGAACGCAGGGGGGTATTTAACTGGACGTGAGGTTATCACTGGAAACTGAAAGTGACAGAGCCCTGATGTATTGTGAATATCAAAGTGCTGCAGCATTCCAAATGGCCCCCACTTTCATTCCACACGGGGAGGCCCATCTCTGTACCGCTGTTGTACTCATCCACCCTCAGGGGTCCGATTCACAAAGATGTTGGTATCAGTTAGGGCCACTTGCACACTGCTTTACGCCCGAATTCCAGGAGTACTCTTGCAGTAGATTTGGTTTAAAGAGATTGTTGTATGTGCCTGCTTAGATTGAAACTATAGGTGCTGTACATCGCACCTTTGTTTAACCTCAGACAAAAAATGCCATTCTTGATAGTCATCCTTAAGTTTTTATTCACGCAAAAATTAAGCTTTAAAATGAAAATATGGGACCATCACGGGCCAATCCTCAATGGTTTTGCTGTGATTTTTTTTGTCGGACTCTTGATGCACTCCTGAATTCCAGGAGTAAGCCAGGGGTATTACAAGAGTAAGACACCACAACGCCTATTTTTATTAGCCTTATTTTTGTTTATAATCTGTAACCATTACCGTAATTTCACTTATGCGTTGAAGTTGCAATTTTACACCTAATACCTATGTGAACTTTAATAAAACAATGGAAGCACAACGTCGTGCTTTTACAAGTTCGCTGGATAATATGGGATGAAAAAATGGAAATATGACTTTCAAGAATGAAAATGCTCCTCTGAGGGGAAAGGTGCAGTGAACGCCGCAGTAGTCGCAGCATCACTAAGTAATTACAAGATACTGTTTACATAATGTATCAAGTAATGCAATCAGTTCCTGGCCTGCTCCGTTTACAACCCCAGAACAAGGAGATAGGGGGCGTTGGGTGACCTGAACACGCATTAACAGGGAAAGGGAGGAAAATAAAGGAGTTTACAGCACAAGAGAGAAGAGAGCCTGGATTCATAGGAAGAGGAGACTGGTATGTGAGGGTTATCAAGCGTACACACTGACAACCACCGAAGGACCAAATAGGTTTCACTCTTACTATTTCTCGGCTGATATTTTGCGTTTTTCATATTGTTTCCTTCTCTTTTAACAGTACTGCTCACCTACATAAGAAGCCTTTGGGAACTAGATATACAGAAGGGTTTTTAGCGTCATGATGTCATCTGATTTGATGTCACTGATATTGATGACCCCATCTGGAAGATAGGTCAAATGAACGTAAGGAGGTCAGAACCTGTGACCCCTGGGTCAAATACAGTTCCCTGCAGTGCATGGCTCCCAGCTTTGATCAATCAGACCATTCGTTCACCTTCCCATGCTCGTCTTCTCCCACATGCTCATTGCGGAATCACTCCTTTACATGTGACTCCATACATCATGCTTATTTCACCCCTGCACATCTCGTCTCAATCCCAACTGCAGCACAACCTCATGGCAGTCCTGAGACGGTTTTTCTAAAATGCACTCTACCACCAGTCCAGCTGGAGCCATCGTCAATTAATGTCTCACACGCTTCTCGTTTTCAGCCATTACTGTAACCAAAGACATTTTGGTCACGTGACGTCCAGGGAGCAGTGGGTAAGCTGCTTACCTCTGGGGAATACGTGCTGTGCTATTAGCTGCTGCAAGGTTGAAGACACAGTTTAGGACAGCGGAAAACCTCCATTATAAAGGATTTTCCAGCGTAAGAAATTTAGGTTTGGGGGAAACAGAAACAATGTCGAGGGGAGTTGGATGGCTGTGCAAAATGCAGTGAAAATCTACAAACCGCTCTGTTTGTTGACTTTTAACAAGCATTTGGGGGTAGTAATATCATTGCTACAAGAGGCTGGAGTAAAGAGCCTTTCCACAGAGGGAAAGGGAAATGAAGCCACCACAAAATACATCTACCAAAGATTAACATTCAGCATCTCTAGTAAAAAAGGCCAGACTAAGAATGTGGAATCATTTCTCACAGAAAATATTGTTACATTTGTGAAGGCACATTTCCACATAATTTAATGTTGTACATTTCTGAAACTAAGACGGCTCCAGGAAAAAAACTACAACTATCATAGATTTTCAAGACTATACCTTTGATTTTTTGTGCTTTTAGGTGAATGCCCCAAAATCTACTCCAAACGTAGAAGGCAACCTGCAGCAGTATATTCCTCAATATTTCAAAGTGGGCTTTGTCAAGTAGCCCAAAGTGTTTTCTTGAATGAGATAAGAGCTAAGGGTAGAGTGGCATCTGATTTGGAGAGCGATTCAATTCAAGAATTCTTGGCAATGGGCAAAGAAGGGTCGGTTCTCTCTCCTAACACACTTTCATGTGAGAAGTTCACAGTACGGGTGATGCCGCTAAATGAATAATCTGCTAGGGCATGCTCCATTGGAAGAGATGAGTGATGGTTGAGCCATTCTAGTATCAATAGGTAAAGCAACATACATCGAAACACGTTCTTCTCCAGATTAATCGCCAGTATGTCTTATTTAAAATTGTCCCTACCTGACAAAAGGCAGTCAGAAGGGGAAGCCAAGCATTGTAGCAAAGAATATGTCAGTCGCATTTTGAAGTTTGATTTGTTTGTTGTATTTGTCACACAGTATAAATGAAATAAATACAAATATGGAAACAAGTATAGAATTTAAGATTAAGCTTGAGGCAACTCAGAACCCTCTATATCCTTTGTGTTTCCTAGATGTTACTGAGTTGACAAAGCTTCCTGGAGTTTTGGGAGTGTCAAGAATTGTTTTGTTTGTTGTTAGTTTAGGACTGGAGATCGCGCGCCGGAGCAGCTAAGATGGCCGCTCGATAACGACACTCCTGAGCTGCCAAGGATGTTTTTCTATCGGAGGGAGGCGTTTTTGACAGCTGGCTATTTCTTTGCCCAGAATTTGATGTTGGAACAAGCAGGGAGCAGTATGTGTGTTTTTTCTTTTTTTTAAAACTCTGGTATTTTACAGAGTTTAATCTTTTCAACCTACTGCTCCCTTTCTGACAGGAATGAGGCTGCCATTTTGAGAGGATTTTTTTTTTTTTTATTCCTAAAAAATATTTTCTTTTTTGACTTTTGGCTACTTTAATTAATGTGGAGAACTTAATACTTTTTTGACACTCTTGGATGCCACCACTGAAGCTGTTATAGTCATTTTATTCTGGATTTTATACTATAATTGTCAATATTTGTCCTCTGAGGTGACTTAATCGATGTTGCAGGAACATTAACTAAACTATTGTATTAAATATATACTGTGTGGCTGAAATGGAAGCCCCTCACACTTGCAAAATATCTGTATCCTCTGTCTCTAACTCTAATGGTCATAAAGACTCTTGGGGCCACAAAAGAGTTAAAAAAGACCCATCCTCTCCAACTAAGTCTCCATTGCCCCTCACATTGGATGACATTATGGATGAGCTTAAGCTAATAAAGCCTTTTGTTATGGAGACAAATATTGCGTTACAGCGAATTGAGGAGAAATGGTCACCTCTGGATTCTAGACTTTCTGAGGTGGAACAGAGGATCAGTGACATACAAGATACTACAAAACTCACACTAAGAAATACGGGGTTCTCTTGTAAACCAAGGAATAGACGTCAAGGGTACAATTTGTGCCCTTGGTTACTCGTGATCCTCTGTTAGAGGGAAGAGGTCAGTATGAGGTCAGTGAGCATTGAGAGGAAACGGGGGAATTTCCTTTACGGACTAGGTGGTCTCATACACTATATAGTGTCATGCTTCATCATCTGACCACCTAGCCCCACCCAGGTAGGGCAGTGGCACCTGGGCGGACTCAACCTCGCTGTTAAAAGAACAGAAGGGAGTGCGTAAATAAATTCTAGGTCTGGAAAGATCGGGATCCAGCTGATCTAGGGAAAATAAAAACACCTAAACAGCCACCTGTATAAAGTTACAATTTAATGATGGTGTCTGTTTGGTGTGGTTAAAAGCATAGAGTGGGACACCTCCGTGAGAGCAAGGACTCACAGGGTCACATATCTAAAGAACAGTAGCCAACATGTTTCTGCCCTCAGTAGTGAGCCATGAAGGTCTCGGGGCATTCATCCGGGCCTCGGATCCCTAAGACTCATATTAAGAGTTAAAAAGAAACTCTTCTCAATTGGTGAAAAGTGTAAGGAATAAAGTAAACGGCCTACCTTACCCAAGGAAATACCTTGAGGTGGCCCTATCCCTACAGGCTAATGGCCTCTGGTATCCAGGAGGGGGAGTGTCCCCTTATTGTCAAACATGCATCAAAAGGGGCGATCGCTGTGCACCTATGCCGTTCTCTTTTTAGACACACTAAAGATTCAAAAATCCTGGAATGCTTTACCGACTATTATACTATTATACACATTATATACTCCCGAAAATACTCCTAACATGACTGAAGTAGATACCTTCTTCCACTCTATTCCTTTGAAACAAAAAGTAGATTTGTCACCATTAGACTTTGACCTATCTGAAACCGAAATTAAAAATGCCATTACCAAGCTTCTTAAAGATAAGGCTCCTGGCCCAGATGGCTTTTCAATAGAATTTTACTCAACTTTTGCATCTATTTTAGTTCCAAAGCTATTAACAAATATACAATATTTCATATCAGAAGATCAAGCAAAGGGCACTTTTTCTGAAGCTATGTTGTGTTTGATTCCTAAAAAGGATAAGGATTTATCCAAATGCGGTAATTACAGACCTATATCCCTTATTAATGTCGACTGTAAAATGTTTGCAAAAGTCCTAGCCTTACGGATTAATCATTTTATCCCAGACTTAATAGACATTCATAAGTCAGGTTTTGTTAAGGGGCGATACATATCGGATAATTCTAGAACTTTTCTCAATATTATCCATCTTGCCTCTAAGTCCAGGGATCCTAAAGCCTTTGATCGAGTTTGTTGGGATTTTATGTTTGGAGCATTAAAATGGCCTGGATTTAGTCCTCATATTATTAAACGTATTAAACTTTTATACTCTTCACCCTCTACATCAATTTTAGTCAATGGTAAATAATCCCATTACTTCCCCCTGCACAGAGGTACTAGACAAGGTTGTCCTCTATCACCTCTGTTATTTATATGAGCCCTTGAGCCCCTTCTAGAGAAAATACGTAGGTCATCTGATTTTTATAGTTTTAAGCATAAAGACACTGAGATTAAATTCACAGCTTCTGCTGATGATATTTTACTTTTTATCTCTAATCCTCACAAGACTATTCTCAAAATGTTTACATTATTTCAAGAATACTCAAGTGTCTCAGGTTATAAGCTTAATGTAGATAAATCAGAGGTTTTGCCATTAAATGCTTACTGTCTACCAGACATGTTTAAAGATACTGGTTTTACGTGGAACTCTAAGCATATCTAATGCCTGGGCATATCCTATTCCAACTCTCTTAAATACACTATTCAAACTAATCTCAAAGAGGTAAAGTCAAGGATTGTGAAATTACTTGACAGATGGTATCCTCTTTATTTAACTTGGTTGGGAAGACTGGCCACAATTAAAATGATGTTGTTGCCCATTTAAAGTTTTTATTTATCTATGCTCCCAGTTAAACTTCCTTCTAGTTTTTTAAAAACTATAAATGCATTATTTATGAAATTTGTATGGAACAAACGTAAATCTCGTATATCTCTAGTTAAACTGCAGGAATCTAGAGATAATGGAGGTGTACATTTTCCATGCCTTAGAAGATATCACTCTGCATTTGTTTTAAAACAAGAATGGTTGTCCCTCTCTCCCACTTTTCATAAAAGGACCTCTCTATAGAGTCAATTGGAACACTCATAAATTACACCATTTGCATTTAGAGATGCAGTTCAGCTTTCAAATCCTCCTAAATATCTTTTCTCTCCGATAATAACTCATTCTATTTCTATTGCCAGGCCATTACTTCTTGCCTCTCACTCCTCATATGAGAACCTTAGGCAAACTCCTATATGGTACAATAATGATAATAAATTTCATAATAAAATGTTAGTATGGAAAGAGTGGATGCATAAAGGCATTATAACTTTAGATCATTTAATTCTAGATAATGCTGTACTTGAATTTCCAGATATTCAATGGACATTTTACATCTCCACTTATTATGCTGGGCAATATCAAACTCCCTTTGCTATCCTCTATAACTTATTGTCTCAAATTTTGAAGGCTCCCTCTTCTACACAGACTAATTCCCAACCTTATAATTTTTCCTCACAAGTCCTAGCATCTTTTATGTACAGAACCCTTAAAAAACCCAGTCTTGTGAGACCAAAATCTAAAATAGAATTAGCATGGGAGCATGGGAGCAGGATTTCAATCAAAACATTCCTATATCTACATGGAAAAAAATATGGTCAAAACTCCATACAACATCCCGTTCAGCATCTACAACCTAAACATTATTTTACTTTTATAATAGGTTGTACTATACTCCTGTAGACCTTTATAAATTTAAACCTACTACAGATAGCAAGTGTTGGTCGTGCTCTAAAGAAAACAGTCATTATATGCCCATGTTTCAAAGGTGTTTTCCCCATCAAAGCAGGAAGCAGCCTTGCGGCCGCTTCCTGCTTTGATGGGGAAAACAGCCTTTTCCACGTTCAGGAAGGCCTCGTAAGAAAGGGGAGTGTCTCCCCTTTCTTACGAGGCCTTCCTGAAAGTGTTTCCTGGCCCCCGATTGCAGCTGCCGCAGGGGAGACACTCCCCTTTCTTACGAGGCCTTCCTGAAAGTGTTTCCTGGCCCCCGGTTGCAGCTGTGCTGCGATCGGGGGCCAGGAAACACTTTCAGGTTTCCTGGCCCCCCCGATCGCAGCACAGCTGCGATCGGGGGGGCCAGGAAACACTTTGAAGAGGCCTTCGGAAACTGTTTCTGCCCCCCATTGGAACTGTGCTGCGATCGGGGGCCAGAAACAGTTTCAGAAGGCCTCGTAAGAAAGGGGAGAGTCTCCCCTTTCTTACGAGGCCTTCTGAAACGGTTTCCTGGCCCCCGATCGCAGCACAGCTGCGATCGGGGGCCAGGAAACCCCACTAGACACCAGGGATTTCACTTTTGGGGCGGCCCCCCCGGAAAAAAAATGAAATGACAGGGGGTCGCCCGTGGGCAGGGTGATCCCCTGTGGGGGCAATTTTTTTTTAGATGTTGTAGGGTTTCCCTGGGGGCCATATTGGCCCCCAAGGAAACCATACAACAACAAAAAAAATATATATGTATATATATATCTATGTAGATAGATATATCTAGGTACATGGATATATCTATAGATATATCTATGTAGATACCTATATATATATATATATATATAGAGGTAGATCTGTATCAAAGAGATTTATAAAGCGCGCTACTCACCTGTGAGGGTCTCAAGGCGCTGGGGGGGGGGGGGGGGGGGAGGGAAAGGGGCTGGGAGGTTCACTGTTCAAAAAGCCAGGTTTTGAGGCCCTTCCTGAAAAGAAGTAGGTTTTGGGTCTTGCGAAGGTGGGTTGTGAGTGCGTTCCAGGTTTTGGGTGCAAGGTAGGAGAAGGATCTGCCCCCGGTGGTGGTGTGTTTGATGCGGGGGACAGAGGCGAGAGAGAGGTCAGCTGAGTGGATGTTTCGTGTGGGGGTGTGGAAGGTGACTCTCGTTGAGGTAGGCAGGGCCTGTGTTGTGGAGTGATTTGTGTGCGAGGATGAGGATCTTGAAGGTGATCCTTTTGTCAATGGGGAGCCAGTGGAGGGATTTGAGGTGTGGAGAGATGTGTTCATGTCAGCGGAGGTCGAGGATGAGTCGTGCTGCTGAGTTCTGGATGCGTGTAGTTTGCGCTTGAGTTTTAGAGTGGTGCCGGCGTAGAGGGCGTTTCCGTAATCAAGCCTGCTGCTGATGAGTGCGTGAGTGACAGTTTTTCTGGTGTCTGTGGGGATCCATTTGAATGTTTTTCAGTATACAGAGTTTGTTGAAGCATGAGGAGGTAAGAGCGTTGATTTGTTGGGTCATCGAGAGGGAGGAGTCTAGGATGATGCTGAGGTTGCGTGCGTGGTTGGCTGAGGTGGGTGCAGGGCCTAGCGTGGTGGGCCACCATGGGGGGTCCCAGGTGTTTTTGTGTGGGCCAAAGAGGATTATTTCGGTTTTGCTTGAGTTGAGTTTCAGGTGGTTGGCTGTCATATATATATCACTTTTGTCAATATGTGTGTGGTTTTCCTGGGGGGAAAAGGGTCCGACTTGTCTAGTGGCAGTTTTAGTGCCATAATGAAGCGCAGAAGGTTTATATGCCTACTGCAAAGAGCACATCTGTATTTTATGTAAATAGCTGAGTACATTAGTAAAGTCTATGGAGAGATGAAGGGCACTTTTGCTGGGTGGTAATGAGGGAATCCGAGGAGGAGGGAGTGGGAGCACCAATAATGATTGTTGGACTGGGCGCAGGAGGTGCTAAAGACTGTGACGAATGGTATGTGACAAGGTGTTTTTTGAGTGTCTTGAAAGTACGTGCTGATTGAGGGAAGAAGCGCAGGTAAGGTGGCCTCTACTGCTGCACGTATCTCACACACACCATCGATTTTGTGACTGTCTACGTAGGCCAGTGTTTTAGAGCAACAGTTTAGCCAATAGCAGAGATGGCATCTTGATGGATGACTGCTGCCTGCACTCGGGTTATAGAGGACCGCTCTGACATAGGATCAGAGACTGAGACATCAGATACTGAGACAGCATCTGAGGGATAGGACAATGGCGCAGACTCTGGGAGTGATTTTTCAGTCAGAGGAGTCCCATTCGAAAACTCCTCTTCCAGTACATTATGAGGGAGGTGATGAGGACAGTCCTGCTGTCCCTTCGCAAGCTGTTCGTGCAACTGGGTAATAGTGGGTTAGGCCAACCCAGAGAGCAGGTGAATGCGGCGGCAAGCAGAGAGAGAGTGCTCTCTTGGGAGCTCCCCAATTTAGTTCAGCCCCAAATTCCACCACCCAAATCATATTGTGGAGACATCAAAATTGTCTATGGCAAAACAAACTGGTTTTGTAAGGCAGGCACCTGTGTTTTTGGTCCTGGATTCGGCAGCCATATAGAGAAACACACTAAACCCAAACATTTCTGGAAACCAGACATTCGGGGGAGTCCACAGAGGTGTGACTTGTGTGGATTCCCCAAAGTTTTCTTACCCAGAATACCCTGCAAAGCTGAAATGTTGAAAAAAAACTCTATTTTTCTCGCATTTCTGTCACACAAACTACAGGAATATGCTGGGATCCACAACATTCCTACCACCCAGTGAATCCTCACCTGTCCTGATAAAAACACTACCCCACTTGAGTGCCTACACCTAGTGCCTGTGTCAGGAATGGTTCACCCCAGGGTCAACAGCTGCCTCACGTAAGGACCAACATTGACCGTTGTGTGATCTATTCCTGTCGCAGGCACCAGGCCTAACCACACAAGTGAGGTATCATATTTATCGGGAGACTTGGGGGAACGCTGGGTGGAAGGAAATTTGTGGCTCCTCTCAGATTCCAGAACTTTCTTTCACCGAAATGTGAGGAAAACGTGTTATTTTAGCCACATTTTGAGGTTTGCAAAGGATTCTGGGTAACAGAACCTGGTCCGAGCCCCACAAGTCACCCCTCCTTGGATTCCCCTAGGTCTCTAGTTTTCAGAAATGCACAGGTTTGGTAGGTTTCCTTAGGTGCCGGCTGAGCTAGAGGCCAAAATCTACAGGTAGGCACTTCTCAAAAAACACCTCTGTTTTCTTCCAAAAATTTGGATGTGTCCACGTTGCGCTTTGGGGCGTTTCCTGTCGCAGGCGCTAGGCCTACCCACACAAGTGAGGTATCATTTTTATCGGGAGACTTGGGGGAACGCTGGGTGGAAGGAAATTTGAGGATCCTCTCAGATTCCAGAACTTTCTGTCACCGAAATGTTAGGAAAACTTGTTTTTTTAGCCACTTTTTGAGGTTTGCAAAGGATTCTGGGTAACAGAACCTGGTCCGAGCCCTGCAAGTCACCCCTCCTTGGATTCCCCTAGGTCTCTAGTTTTCAGAAATGCACAGGTTTGGTAGGTTTCCCTAGGTGCCGGCTGAGCTAGAGGCCAAAATCTACAGGTAGGCACTTCGCAAAAAACATCTCTGTTTTCTTCAACAAATTTGGATGTGTCAACGTTGCGCTTTGGGGCGTTTCCTGTCGCGGGCGCTAGGCCTACCCACACAAGTGAGGTATCATTTTTATCGGGAGACTTGGGGGAACGCTGGGTGGAAGGAAATTTGAGGATCCTCTCAGATTCCAGAACTTTCTGTCACCGAAATGTTAGGAAAACTTGTTTTTTTAGCCACTTTTTGAGGTTTGCAAAGGATTCTGGGTAACAGAACCTGGTCCGAGCCCCGCAAGTCACCCCTCCTTGGATTCCCCTAGGTCTCTAATTTTCAGAAATGCACAGGTTTGGTAGGTTTCCCTAGGTGCCGGCTGAGCTAGAGGCCAAAATCTACAGGTAGGCACTTCTCAAAAAACACCTCTGTTTTCTTCCAAAAATTTGGATGTGTCCACGTTGCGCTTTGGGGCGTTTCCTGTCGCAGGCGCTAGGCCTACCCACACAAGTGAGGTATCATTTTTATCGGGAGACTTGGGGGAACGCCTGGTGGAAGGAAATTTGTGGCTCCTCTCAGATTCCAGAACTTTCTGTCACCAAAATGTGAGGAAAACTTGTTTTTTTAGCCACTTTTTGAGGTTTGCAAAGGATTCTGGGTAACAGAACCTGGTCCGAGCCCCGCAAGTCACCCCTCCTTGGATTCCCCTAGGTCTCTAGGTTTCAGAAATGTACAGGTTTGGTAGGTTTCCCTAGGTGCCGACTGAGCTAGAGGCCAAAATCTAAAGGTAGGCACTTCGCAAAAAACACCTCTGTTTTCTTCAAAAAATGTGGATGTGTCAACGTTGCGCTTTGGGGCGTTTCCTGTCGCGGGCACTAGGCCTACCCACACAAGTGAGGTATCATTTTTATCGGGAGACTTGGGGGAACGCTGGGTGGAAGGAAATTTGAGGATCCTCTCAGATTCCAGAACTTTCTGTCACCGAAATGTTAGGAAAACTTGTTTTTTTAGCCACTTTTTGAGGTTTGCAAAGGATTCTGGGTAACAGAACCTGGTCCGAGCCCCGCAAGTCACCCCTCCTTGGATTCCCCTAGGTCTCTAATTTTCAGAAATGCACAGGTTTGGTAGGTTTCCCTAGGTGCCGGCTGAGCTAGAGGCCAAAATCTACAGGTAGGCACTTCTCAAAAAACACCTCTGTTTTCTTCCAAAAATTTGGATGTGTCCACGTTGCGCTTTGGGGCGTTTCCAGTCGCAGGCGCTAGGCCTACCCACACAAGTGAGGTATCATTTTTACCGGGAGACTTGGGGGAACGCCTGGTGGAAGGAAATTTGTGGCTCCTCTCAGATTCCAGAACTTTCTGTCACCAAAATGTGAGGAAAACTTGTTTTTTTAGCCACTTTTTGAGGTTTGCAAAGGATTCTGGGTAACAGAACCTGGTCCGAGCCCCGCAAGTCACCCCTCCTTGGATTCCCCTAGGTCTCTAGGTTTCAGAAATATACAGGTTTGGTAGGTTTCCCTAGGTGCCGGCTGAGCTAGAGGCCAAAATCTAAAGGTAGGCACTTCGCAAAAAACACCTCTGTTTTCTTCAAAAAATGTGGATGTGTCAACGTTGCGCTTTGGGGCGTTTCCTGTCGCGGGCACTAGGCCTACCCACACAAGTGAGGTATCATTTTTATCGGGAGACTTGGGGGAACGCTGGGTGGAAGGAAATTTGAGGATCATCTCAGATTCCAGAACTTTCTGTCACCGAAATGTTAGGAAAACTTGTTTTTTTAGCCACTTTTTGAGGTTTGCAAAGGATTCTGGGTAACAGAACCTGGTCCGAACCCCGCAAGTCACCCCTCCTTGGATTCCCCTAGGTCTCTAGTTTTCAGAAATGCACAGGTTTGGTAGGTTTCCCTATGTGCCGGCTGAGCTAGAGGCCAAAATCTACAGGTAGGCACTTTGGAAAAAACAGCTGTGTTTTCTATAAAAAAAATAGGATGTGTCCATGTTGTGTTTTGGGGCATTTCCTGTCGCGGGCACTAGGCCTACCCACACAAGTGAGGTATCATTTTTATCGGGAGACTTGGGGGAACATAGAATAGCAAAACAAGTGTTATTGCCCCTTATCTTTCTCTACATTTTTTCCTTCCAAATATAAGAGCGTGTGTAAAAAAGACGTCTATTTGAGAAATGCCCTGCAATTCACATGCTAGTATGGGCACCTCGGAATTCAGCGATGTGCAAATAACCACTGCTCCTCAAAACCTTATCTTGATCCCATTTTGGAAATGCAAAGGTTTTCTTGATACCTCTTTTTCACTCTTCATATTTCAGCAAATGAATTGCTGTATACCCAGTATAGAATGAAAACCAACTGCAGGGTGCAGCTCATTTATTGGCTCTGGGTACCTAGGGTTCTTGATGAACCTACAAGCCCTTTATATCACCGCAACCAGAAGAGTCCAGCAGACAAAATGGTATATTGCTTTCAGAAATCTGACATCGCAGGAAAAAGTTACAGAGTAAAACATAAAGAAAAATGGCTGTTGTTTTCAGCTCAATTTCAATATTTTTTTATTTCAGCTGTTATTTTCTGTAGGAAAACCTTGTAGGATCTACACAAATGACCCCTTGCTGAATTCAGAATTTTGTCTAGTTTTCAGAAATGTTTAGCGTTCCGGGATCCAGCATTGGTTTCACACCCATTCCTGTCACTAACTGGAAGGAGGCTGAAAGCACCAAATATAGTAGAAATGGGGTATGTCCCAGTAAAATGCCAAATTTGTGTTGAAAATTTTGTTATTCTGATTCAAGTCTGCCCGTTCCTGAAAGGTGGGAAGATAGTGATTTCAGCACCAGAAACCCTTTGTTGATGGCATTTTCAGGGAAAAAACCACAAGCCTTCTTCGGCAGCCCTTTTTTCCCATTTCTTTGGAAAAAACAAAATTTTCACAGTATTTTGGCTATTTTCTTGGTCTCCTCCAGGGGAAACCACCAACTCTGGGTACCATTAGAATCCCTAGGATGTTGGAAAAAAAGGACGCAAATTTGGCGTGGTTAGCTTATGTGGACAAAAAGTTATGAAGCCCTAAGCGCGAACTACCCCAAATAGCCAAAAAAGGGCTCAGCACTGGGGGGAAAAGGCCCAGCAGCTAAGGGGTTAATTTGCATTGTTTTAATTTTTCTTTTCTTTCTTTCCTTTCTCTCTTCTCTTTCTTTCTTTACTAAAACATAACAAAAATGCTTTTTTTCTAAGGTACAATATTATAGTCTGGTTGAGTATACATATTGGGGGTGATTCTGACCGCGGTGGACGGCGGTCGCTGCCCGCCAAGGGGTTCCCGCCGAAAGACCGCGGCGGTCATTCTGGCTTTCCCACTGGGCTGGCGGGCGACCGCCGAAAGTCCGCCCGCCAGCCCAGCGGGAAACACCCTTCCCACGAGGAAGCCGGCTCAGAATGGAGCCGGCGGAGTGGGAAGGTGCGACGGGTGCAGTTGCACCCGTCGCGAATTTCAGTGTCTGCAAAGCAGACACTGAAATTCTTTGTGGGGCCCTCTTACGGGGGCCCCTGCAGTGCCCATGCCATTGGCATGGGCACTGCAGGGGCCCCCAGGGGCCCCACGGCACCCCATACCGCCATCCTGTTCATGGCGGGCGAACCGCCAGGAACAGGATGGCGGTAAGCGGTGTCAGAATCCCCATGGCGGCGCAGCAAGCTGCGCCGCCATGGCGGATTCCCATGGGCAGCGGAAAGTCGGCGGTACCCCGCCGGCTTTCCGCTTCTGGCCGCGGCTGTACCGCCGCGGTCAGAATGCCTGGCGGTGCACCGCCAGCCTGTTGGCGGTGCTACCGCCAACCTCCGCCATGGCGGTAATTACCGCCAGGGTCAGAATGACCCCCATTGTTTCTTATAGATATAATTATCTTTATGATTATGATCAATTTTTTTTGTATTGTTGTTTCTTCTGGTTACAATGTATTTATTCTATTGTACCAGTGTATGCTAACGTATTCAATAAAGCCTTATTAAACACAAAAAAAAGTTTAGGACTGGAAGAAGATGCTCTGTTTAAACAAGGACTTGGATCAATTGGAGTCAACCCTTAAGCAATATCAGTCCACTTTGAGACACAGATAGTCACATAAAGGCAATGCCCACATTTCATTTTGTACTAGCTCTATCCATCATCCACACAGTCCAATTCTTTTGCAGAAGCCATCAATAAAAGCCAAGAACAGTGCACCACATGGATACATACATGCAGGGTTCCATTTCATTTTTTGACACTTGGATCTCCCAGAGAAACTAATGGTGCATTCTGATGCAAAAACTATTTTGGGATTTTAAAAATCACTCCAATGCAATGCTGCATATTGCACTGGCTTGTGTCAAGCAGGAGCTACGTGAGTAGCTCAGGGGCATTCCAATGCATCCACCCACGTATTTTGACACAAATCTATATTTACTAAAGCCAGTAAACATGTGTTTGCATTAAAATAGAATGCCTTGCATGACAAGGAGAAATATCTCTATTTCTCTACAGTACTTTCTCTTTGCAAATAGAAATACACTATTAAGAATAGATTGTGGCTATAATGTATCCCTTCTTGCATACAACTATTCTGACCACAACAGAAGCACCCTTGTGCCTTGTAGCAAAGGTGCTGAGCTAGTGCTAGACAGCCAGAAGTGCATTAGTGCTACGAGGGGGCAGAATTGTGCCATATCTTAGTAGATGTGGCACATTTCTCCTAGTAACCTTTGACACAACACAATGCAGCACCCTCACTTGCTGCATTGTTCTGAATTAAAGGTTAGTCAATCTGAACCTAAGTGCCTCTGGAGCATGTTCAGTTGGAAAGGGCACCAATGTGCATTCAGGTGATGGCAGAGGGTGAAGACCTCCATCAACAGTGGTTAATGCTCTGTTTCATGAAACAAACACTTATTGAGACTAAAATGCACTGCAGGTTTTCAAAGGTTGAATTACATCAACACCTGCCAGCCATCGAACTATTGATGTTTGACTCCCCCCAAAACACTGTCTTGGTTAACTCCTACGTGCACCTCAACATTTAGGCATTATAGATATTTGTCTACCTCAACTGTATCCCAGCAATCATATTTTTATCAAATCATCCGTTTTAGTTACTATTATTTTTATTATTAATTACTACTACTTCTAGTAGGTGTGCCTTTTATATTGCCATAGAAAGCATTACAATGCTTCCAGTGAGTGATTGAGTTGAACCATGACAGTCATTGGTATGAGTGCAAAGATTGTAGAGGCTCATCAGAAAGGGTCAGGCACGTACAGATGGAGTACTCTCCACACTGTTATTCTACATTCCTAACTTGGAAGTGCATTCTTGATTTTCCCACAGTACAGAAAGTAAATTCTTGTAGTATTAATGTAGCAGATATTAGTCTCATATCATTTTATAGTCTAACCCTGTGTAGAAACATCGCATTGTCTTTTTTTGTAATGAATATGTACTACTTCCAGTGAGTAACTGACCAGATGTTTAGCTTGAAGGGCCAATGTGCACAGAATGAACTGACTATCTAAAAAAATCTCATGCTCAAACTCTGTGTTTGGATGGCTGGCAGCCACTCCCAATCCCAAAAGCTTGAGAGATTCTTACCTATAATAAATTGTGAATGGTCCATTTACATCCACCAGCAGCGGTTACAAGGAAATGGACAATTGGTATTGTGGCAATGAGGGAATGCCTTAGCATGACCTTGGTCTGTGAAACGTTCGCCCTGACACTTTTTGAAGGATACTCTTACACAAGGCGGGTTATCAGCTTGGTAGCCACTACAACTACAAGATGGGCCATGAAATTGTGCGAATATTAATGGTGGTTGCTATATGCACCACTGAGACGTTTCTAAGCAGTCGACCATGAGCCAACATTTCTGCTCCCGTCAAAGACATCAGCACTAGACACCTGTTGATTGGGTGACCACATAGATCACATTTCAGAAATATTGCACCTCTATAAACTGGTCCTAAATTTCCCATCAAGGTGCCATGAACTGTACAGCAAAAAAATGTATCACAAAGCGAAGAAAACAGGGAACATTAACAAGTCATTCTGTGGCTGTTTTCAGTAGCTAGTTGCGTGACCAGATGCACAGTAATAGGGTAAGGCAGGTGGTAGGCCAATCGTGGGATTAGTAAAGCCTCTCTTGAATTGTGAATAAACAGAAGGCTGCCAATGATAGAGATGTGCTCAGTTCAAAAGGGCCATGATGGGCAAATCTCCGGCAGCGGCTGCGTGCAGTGATCTCAGGAACGGCATAAAAGGAAAAATTCCACCCGGTGAAGATTGCATGGTGAGTGGCAAGGAATCAATTCATCAGCCAGATGAATTGGAGTCAGGGAAAGAAAAGCCGTATGCACAGGAGACGGTCTTTTAAGCAGATTATATTACATTCAATCCAAAATCCATCCTAGGTGAATGACTTTATTTTCTTTCTATTGTATCTGAGAATTGCACCCTTAGCTGGGGCCTAAAGTGGTTGAATGAGACTAAAAGGGGCCAGATTTGGTCTCTGCCGGTGACAGAGTGGAGTCAAACAACAATGTGATTCAGCAGTTACTAAGAGTCATTCAGTGAACAGCAGTGGAGGTGCAGCAGGTAAGCACAGGAGCAAAAGTGGTCGGTAAACATGGAAACGTAAAATAACGTAAGGGACCGGTCGGTGGGCTCCAGTGAAGAAATATGAAGAGTTTTTATATTGAAAACCAACCATGTAACATTTAATAACCAGAAGTCATGACTAAATCTCTCCAGATATCTAATAAAGCTACAAGAATGGGTTCATTCGATAATATATGTATTTAATTCTTTAGTGACTGGTAGTTTTATAAAGCACTGTGCATCACCAGTGAGCCACTTAACAGCACCGTGAATCTGATAGATTTTATACAAGATGGGGTGGGACAGGTAAAAGTTCTACTGTGAATGGGAGGATCGCAAACACATATTTTTCAGTCGTGACTCCACTTTTTCGGGAGTTCAGTTGCAGGTTGCATGCATTTCACACATGCAACCTGACATGCCTGCACTTCAGCCTGCTGCTGACCAAATACAGACAGCGGAAAACACACTTTCCCCAAATATTCAAGGATGGAGTTAAAAGAGTAAATTATCTCCTCCTTGAATATGTAGACATATTTGTGTGTTCCATTACGGATTCTCAGCGCACGTATGGACCAGATGGCTTCTTCAGGAAGCATGGAAAGATGGGGGAGCTTCAAAGATCAGGACGCCATCAATGACGTGCTTATCGCACCGGGACTGCTGTAGTATCCTTTACACAATGAACCGAGATTGTTTTATTGTTGCATTGTATGAGAAGAGGGACTAGAACAGAACTATAGGTTCGCAGGAGCAGAGGTATAGTTATCAGTCGTGCAGTCGGTGCAGTGGCATCGGGGGCGCACGAGGAAGAAAACCCAGAGCTGCTGTTGAGTTACTGCCCTGCTATGCGGGCCCTTCACCACCCACACATACAGTGGAGGCTCCTCCACTATGGCGGAAGAGTGTTGCCCCCCTCACCAGCAGCAACCGCTGCAAATCCTTTAGCAATGAAAGGATAATAAACTAAGTTTATTAAGTCAGTGCAAACTAAGTTTATTATCCTTTTATTGTTAAAGGAGCGGGGCATTGGGGGTGATGAGCAGTGAGGGGAGTGCACTGTGCATTCACCTCAGTGCGCATGTGTGCCGGCCGGCCAATCACACATTCACACTGTGCTCTCTCCAGCCCGGCACTGTGTTGCCGGGCTGGAGAGAGCAGGCATAGGCTCCCAGTCTACCTGGGAGCGCAGTCTGCCTGGGAGCGCCCTGGCTATGCGCACCTATCCAATCCAAACGCTGCTTTCACCAGCATTAGGATTGGGTGCAGGGAAGGCTGGGAACCTGTGCCTACCTGATGCTGAGAAGACGATGATTGATGGCACGCAGTAAGTTTTAAAAAATTTATTTAATTTTTTTTATTACTCTTCCCCCCTCGCGCCGCCTGTCCCCTGTAACCTCAGCGAGCACGATTGCACACACATCCACATAGGACCAGTGGTGCACCGGCAGTGCACATGCTTATGTTCTTTAGACACTTTGTACTGTACATGTTCACGTTTTTCAAAGCAGATTGCACTGAATGGTTCTGTTGGTGATTAACCATGTGTGACCCACTTCTGAAAATAAAAGGTGGTCAATGACTACCTTTGAGTTCCTAGCAAAGAATGATACAAACATATTTGATTGTTCCTAGCAGAATTTTGAACAATTTGCCTTGTGACATTGTTAATTTATTACATGCCCCTGCTTTTTTAATTAAATCTAGAACATGAAAAGCTAATGTACCACACATCGTGTCAAAAATGCAAACAAAAACCTGCAGCTGAACCGTACCAAGATCCTGATAAGAAGTACGTTAACTGCCTCAATAAAAATATGACAGTCTTACTAAGAATTCCTTCCTCTCCAGAGTAATTTTAGAGCTTCAACGAGGGCTAGAGGGATGGGTGGAGGTCTCCTATTGAAGTTTTGCTTTGGTCCCAATAGCGAATAGATTGCATCTTCTGGAGTTACATACATAGGACTGAAGAAGTCAGTGCAATGTGGGCTTTCCACCTCCTGAGGCACACAAGACCACTGCATAAAAGGATAGGCTCCTGTGTACAGCCTCAATTTAGCCACCTATCACGTGTGATCCCTAGGATAGACATTTAACTTAATCGAATGCTGCATGTGCGAGACAAACCTTAAACTCTCACCAATATTTCAGCTCTTATGTTTTTATTCTGTATTATATATCAAAATATAAACAGCTAGATCATATGAAAATTTCAAAGGAGATTGCAGAATGCTAGCTGGCACACAAAAAGAGGGTCAACAGTTATTTTGTCAGCTGTAGGAAGGCTTATGGGGTCGGAGAAACCGAGTGATTTACTTACCCACAATTAAGGGATTAGGACTTAACCCAGAAGCAAGCTAGCAGTGAATACAGATCTAACCCAGAGCCGGCTTTAGGGTGGTGCGACCAGTGCAGCTGCACCTGGCGCTGAGTTTGGTGGGGACGCTATGTTTAAAAATAACTTATTGGTCTAAAAGCATGTGAACTTCCTTGTGCGGCCAGCAGATTTCAGGCAACAATACAAATATCAAGATAGCTCTGGTGAGTATTCCTACTGGTGAGAGATCAGAATTTTGTCAAGTGGCAGTTTTGACTTATCATAGTAACTCAGAGGGTTAATGTGCCTGCTGCGAAGAAAGTGTACCATGCAGATCATATAACTGAGTGTGAGTGAACTATGAGTTGCATTATAAAAAAATGAAATGTATGTCAGAGAGAGGCTATGGAGTGATGATGGGCAATGCTGGAGGGGGGTAGTGAGGGAATTAGTGGAGAATGAGGTCATTGGGGGTTGCACCATAGAAAGACTGTCACACTGGGCTGCACCAGCACTAAAGCCAGCCATGATCTAACTAACTTTCAGAATTAGTAAAAATATTAGAAGGCTGGAAGGGGTAGTGCTCACGATATGTAAGCCTCAGTCAGAAAGCACTAAACCACAAACATAACCATGTCATGTTTCGCCACCTCCTCAAAATGACTCTGATGATGGCTGTGCCATTTAACAAGATAAAAAAACATTAAATGCGGGAATAGTGGAGAAAAACTGGATGGACTACTGGAGAGCAACAGTGAGATTTAATAAATCAATACCCCATAGACAATCAAGGCCTCAAATAATGATGGTGTGGTACTTGACACCAGATAAGTTGAACAAGTTGTAAAGACAAGGGTGCATCACAGGCCCATGCAGCCCCCGTGGTGCAGGGGAGGGTGGGAATAACCATTCAGAGGCTCTCAAACCCTCAGGAGGGCCCAATTCAGCCCAAAGCCAATTCACATTTGTGAGATATTGAAGACTCAAGGGCCCCTCTTTCCATTCTGCAGGGGTGGGGGCACATCATTTTACATTACACCACTGGGCACAGAAGAGTACCAGGCATGTGTCAGAGACAATGCGGAGAAAGAGTGGGCCCAATATATTTCTGGTGGTCATGCCCAGCATTGACAATATTATGGAAAGAGGTGTTGACAGCGATTAAAAAGATGATGGGATTCCCGATCTCAGCAGACCCAAAGTTGACCGTGTTGAGAACGAAGCGCAGTACTTGTGAAAATACTGAAACAGAGAACGGGCATTGATCTTCTAGATGTTGATAGTGGCAAAAAATAGTGACTCCCATTCTGTAATAAAAATGGGGTAAAATATTAAAACCAAGCATCCTGCTCAAGTATATTGTTGATAGGCAATGATCATGCTGATTAAGGGGGTCATTCTGACTCTGGCGGTCATGGACCGCCAGGGCCAACGACCGCGGGAGCACCGCCAACAGGCTGGCGGTGCTCCCATGGGCATTCTGACCGCAGCGGTACAGCCGCGGTCAGATACGGGAAACCGGCGGTGTCCCGCCGGTTTCCCGCTGCCCAAGGGAATCCCCTGCAAGCAGCGCCGCCATGGGGATTCCGACCCCCTTACCGCCAGCCTGTTTCTGGCGGTTTTGACCGCCAGAACCTGGCTGGCGGTAACGGGTGTCGTGGGGCCCCCTAACAGGGCCCCACCAAGATTTTCAGTGTCTGCCAAGCAGACACTGAAAATCGCGACGGGTGCAACTGCACCCGTCGCACCCCTTCCACTCCGCCGGCTCCATTTGGAGCCGGCATCCTCATGGAAGGGGGTTTCCCGCTGGGCTGGCGGGCGGCCTTCTGGCGGTCGCCCGCCAGCCCAGCGGGAAACTCAGAATTACTGCGGCGGTCTTTTGACCGCGCAGCGGTGTTCTGACGGCGGGACTTTGGCGGGCGGCCTCCGCCGCCCGTCAAAGTCAGAATGACCCCCTAAATGGCTTGCTGCTCACCAAGTTGAAAACACGTACTCAGTGCGTGGCATGTGGCGATAATAAAGCTGTGTCCTTAGGTACCAATTACTACCACAGTCATGGGGCTTCATAGGACTGCATAAGCCAGAAGTAACTATTGCCCAGCCCAAAGAAAGCCCTTTAAAGTCATTGGAGGTGTTTCTGATAAGGTCAGAAACAGCACTAGGTGAGACAGGTTGTGTCATCTACGCGTCCCGCATTTGACCTACACAACTACAGTGCAGAAACGGCAACTACTATAGAACATGTACATGTGGGGGGGGTAAGGTGCAGATTACTTCGATGGAGATTAAAGGGTGTGCAGAGCAGAGAGGTGATTGGAGAGCCGACCAATAAAGGGGAGGGGGCATTATCCTTGCTAGACTTTAGGGCCTTGGCAACCTTTCTACAGCACTGGGCATGTGACATTTAACTAGCTCTACAGAAATAAAATATGGGTATAACTGTTTGGAATGAAAGGGAACAGAATATGACTCCGTTGCCAGAAAGAAAATAATTTTTAGTGCTGTACCAGCTGACATTGAAATCCTCGAATGCCTCTGCATGTGAACCGCTCCTTCATTAACACGTCTTATTACAAATCAACAAAAAGTGGCACTCTTGCATACAAACAATTAGACCAATTAAGACGGATGCTAGTAAATATCTTCACACATTTCTCAGCTCCAAAAAACAAAGCGCCATTGTGTACAATCTTAGAAAGTGCTCTTGAAAAGCAGAGTTTAAATGGCTGCCCTAGCCGTGAAAGACACGGTGCCTGCCCAGTCCAAATGTCTGTCCACTGAGATTTCCATTGAGCGAAACAATGCAGGACATTCACAATTGAACCAGTTTGCTGATAAATGAAAATGTCAAATAATGGGATCTAGTCGACACATTTATTCTAATAACCCAAAGAAAGATTGAACTGCATCTGCTATGAAATCTGTTAGAGAACATATAATTTGCTAAGCTTTAGCACTAGGCAGTGCTGGTGCATAAATATGTTCACTTATACGAAAACCTTCATAAACAAATAAGCAGAATGTCCACAGGAGACATTTACATGCTGAGACTGTCTTGCCATCTCCTCAAAATGCGACGCTCTGACGATGGTTGTGGCATAAAAATAAATTGGCATTTCATCAACATGTTAGAGCTTACGTGTTGCATATACACCAAACATTAATTTGCATTCACTTTAATTTTTAAGTCATCACTAAATTTATCTACCAAATATTGACAGTCATCATATTTTCTTTTGGTTAGTTTTTTAATATCTTTATTGTTTTTTTTGTTTTTGCTTTTTTAAATAAACGATGCAGACATATCTTTCTTTATATTAGGTACATTTAAAGGTGCACAAAGTGAACAAAGCATACCATATACACTTACCAGAGGTATTCATGACTACGTGATAATCTGTCTAGGCTGCTAATCTGGTCACAAGTATTCCTAGAAAGCTCGGTTTGCTATACATATTTGTCTACATATATCTGACAAGTTAGGTACCACTCAACGGAAGGTGAGGTATGAACAGAACCAAATTTTGTGAAAAATTATCCCGGACTAGTGGATGGTGGTGGAAATGGTGAATTAGCTCGACAGGGGACAAAAACGGCAGCTTGAAACATGCATTTGGAATGAATGTGTGTGTGAAGTCTTATAGTACAGGGGTACGCGGGCAATGCACAGATATGCTTTTTTTTGGGTGGATTTCCACATATCATGCAGATCGATCTCTGTCGGTTCCTTCGTTAGGGTTGAGAGAACCTCCTATCAGGTCAGTGCAAGGATTATCAAACAAAAGTATGCTGTCCCCACATGGGCTCATATGTTTGTTCACTGTCAATTATTTCCAAATTTTATGAGATGATGCAACCAAAACAACTTATCCTACCTACATCGTTGATGGTAAGTTGGTGCTCTACCTGAATGTGACACATTGCCTTAAGGCGATAACTCAAATGTACCTGCAGATCCTCTACGTAGTCTCTATGAGATCTCTCAGGCGTAGATGGCAAACATTCATTCTATCAAGATGAGAGGGGTTTGGGCACAACTGCTTTTGAGCAGTGTTGTGCAATTGTTTTAAGGACCTTGGGCCCCATAAGGAAGGATAACTCAATCAGTCCCGCTAAAACACAGAAGGATCACACTGGTGATTATTATGGGAACTGGCAGACCAGGGGGCTTGCACCCCAAACAGTGCATGCAGCTATACTCTATAGGTTAGCAGAACTCATATCTCTTAATCAAAAAATGGGACGCTCCCTGAAATTCGCAAACCTCCCTTGTTTATAACTGGGATAGTAAGTGACATGCGGTTTACTGTACTTTTCATTGAACGTTTAATATTATACTCCTGTGAGGGGTACATGACTGAATCATGCAAAGTCTTTTGGAAAGCATATTGCTGTTGTCTACCAATCCTGATCTAGAGTGCAAAGGAAAGTTGACAGATGAGCGCCAGAGTATGGGTCATAGCATCCAATTTTGTACTAGTTCAACAAACTGATGTTTGTGATTCTTAGAGATTTCCCTTTGAAAGGACTTCTGCTCTCTCATAACAGAAGATCACTCAACAATCTTCATAGTTTAAAGGATAATTAAAAAAAAACACAGGTTATAAACATTCATTATTCGAATGAATCTTAGGACATACTTACCAATTATATATGTATTGAAGTGACTTGAGGTGGCCTGAGTTTTGTCCCTTAAACCACCTTGCGACTTGTATTGCAGGGATCCTGGTAATGACCTTGTAGACAGACACTGGCATGTAGTTTCACTTTCCTCTTATTTTATTAAGAAGTCAGTAGCATTCATACTCTTGGTGACCAAGACCTCTTCATCAATTGCCAGCATTTGTTGGCCCTTTCACAAGCCATTCTTCAAAAACCAAGATGTATGTATGATGTCATTACAGATACACCATCACCAATTGACAGTGTTGTCCCAATATGGGAGTACAGCAGCATTGAATCATTTGACGTACCTTTTCTGATTTATTTTCAATCATAGAGAAACGAGCTAGGTTTGTAATGTCGAAATAGTGTGTAAACCAGAAAAAGTGCTGGACCAGCCCACTAGTGCACTTTACTTGCTTTAATTGTTGCTCACACCATGTTTTACGAATAGTTATATTTGATGTCAATTAGAATTTGCCATTCACATAACACACTTTAATTTCTCTGACACAGCATTCAATACAACATGAATGTTATGCAACATTGTTAAATGGTAAGATTTTTTGTCAATTAATATCGTGTCAATGCGTAAAAAGTTTACTATCTTGTTCTGTAATTCCTTTCTTTCCCTATTTTTCCCATCCCACATTTTCCTATTCAATAGGTTACTATTCAGTCACCCTTGTGCACATTTTGTAGCTATGTACATGGATATATGATTTATTTTAGAAGGTTAGGTCCTTAATGTTATACAGGATCTCAGCACTCAGACATGGGTTCCACAAACCGTGCTGATTGTGGTGCCTGAGAACTGTGACTGGAGCCTAACTAACCAGATACAGGAAACTGGGCGAACAGTACTATTTCTGCATTTTTCACTTTCGGCAACTGACAGCATTCTGTGTTCCTTCTGATATCGATTTATCAAATAGCATTGCATTATCCTGGAGCACTCCAATGCAGCAGATTTAACAAGTGGTGTAAGATTGGGCTGAATGTAGCCTGAGAGCAAAAAAGAAGAACAGAGATGATCTTGACTCTACATTAAGGGCATAGGGACAGTACTGCTGTTGAATGGGGCACAGTGAGATAACTTAAAGGTGCTCCAGTTCCCAGATCTCTCTGGAAGCCCAACTCAACAAGGGTATACTCCAAATGAACAAAAAAAATAATTTAAAGGGGAATTTAAAGCATGTGTCCCATGCCTTGAAAAAAGGATTGAACTTTGGAAGGCTTTTTATTAATGTTTGACTGTAGACCTGCTAGTATGTTCTCCTGCAGATGTACTTTATTTGCACATTTTTATATTTTTCACTTAACATTGTTTCATGGAATGTGAAGGGGTTAACTAGCTTAATTAAAAGACAAAATGTCTTACCTATGTGTCTAAGTTAAACATATCAATTTTTTTATGAAAGAAGCACATTGTATTAAAGATACGTTTCTTATGTCTCTCACAAATTGGTACTACTGTTCTCTGTCACAGTACACTACACATTGAAGTAATATCTCAGGGGCATGATAGTAAAGGTTGTTGGCCCCTTCTAAACCTTAGAATTAATGCTTCTCATTTAACCTTACTAAGTATTTATGGTCTTGTTTAATTTAATCAATCTTACTGGACATCTAGTAAAGTAAAGCTGTTTGAGCATGCTAATAACCATTTCATATTAGCAGGAGATTGCATTTCAAGCCTAGATCCTTTTTTGGACAGGAATACCAAATTTGAATTTGTCTCAGATAATACTTGCAAAGTTTTCTCAGTCAGCTGTTCTCTTTTGAGATTTAATTGATACATGGAGAATATGTAACCCTGAATCTAAAAAAAAAAACTTTTTATCCACCCTTGCATATGTAACCAACACAAATGTATTTTATTTTTGCCAGTAATGCACTCGTTTCTAATTGGACAAAATCTGAGTTTAGAGTTATTGATAATATATTTCTATTCTCATATTCTTTGCAAGCAGAATAACAAATGAAGATTTGACAATTATTTCTTATCTGATGATAACGTTCATTGTGAACTTTCAACCTTCTTTTGCAGATAAGGCTAGTGCATTTTAATGATATTGTTGAACTTTGTATATGAAGAGAGACATCCTTCTGGTTTTTAAAAACATTTTTTTGAAGATGTCCCTAACTTTGAAAATAATAATTTTAATTTTGCATCTCAAATAAAATATCTTCCTTTGGATGATATTAAAACAACTTTGAAAGCTTAAAGAAATCTAAAGCACCTGTTCTAGATTGTTTGATTATTGATTTGTATTATTCTTTTCTGGTTATTAGCACCATATTCATCTTTTTTTTTAAATAATTCAAAAGTGTGTGGCACCCTTCTAGAAGTATTCATTGCACAAACCAGATAAAGATATCGGATATTGTAAATATGATTGGACCATATCACTGTTTAAGAGTGATTATAAAATAAATGTCAGGGTCTTATCGTGTAGATTATAATCACTTACACCTGTTCTTATTAAACCTGTCCAATCTGGGTTTGTTCATACTAGCCTGGCTTCCCATGAGTTTAGGATGTTTATGAATGTCATCCTAAAAGCTCACTGCCTTGACCCGACGGTAGCAGCAAAAAAGGTAATTGATAGACTACAAGACTTTTTTATTTAAATCCCTTTACTGATTTGAGTTCAACTCAGTGTATTAGTGTAAGAAACCTATCATACACTGGTCTCAAAGCTTGTATCTATATAAATAATATACTATCACATTATTTTACCATGCAACGTCAAACCAACACTTCAGTTTACCGTGCAACACCAAACTCGCTGAGGCTGAGTACTTTATCTCCATTATTATGTTTTTAAGCTTAAACCCTTTTTAAAATGTATCAGATTTTATTATTATATTGAGGCTATATTAATCAATGATGAAGAGGTCAACATTTCAGCTTATACTGATGATGTTCATCTCCACATTACTAACTTAACTCACTCATTGTCATATTTTATGAATAGGATTAATTTGTACTCAAGCATCTCTGGATATAAATTACAGTCAACTAAAAGCAAAGTTCTACCTCAAAATAAATCATGTTTAAAAAAATTGGGTAATGCTTCTACTTTTTTATGAAATGCACAGAAAATAAAACACGTAGGTATATGATGTATGTAGCATTCCTAACATGACTGTAGACTGTAGTCTGTTTGCTGTCATTATCATATTCCTATTCTTTCTATGTTCCTCTTTTCCATCTCCCTTTTATATATATATGTGCTTTTATTGGTATTATACTTTTGATTTTTTGGGGGCACACAATTTATGGATAAGCATTCATATCCAGCTTATTTTATTGTATGCTGAAATACATATGTATAGTTACGTAAACATCATTACATTACACTACTCTTCAAAGGTATATTATAAGCCTAATCTTAGAAGTTACTTTATTACATATTGTAATATTCAACCTAACAAACAAATCCTTAATGTTATTATGAGTTGTATACTCTTCGCTATTATTGCATTTGCTTGTTTCCATTTTGCTAAACTTTGTAATCTGTATCCTTAACCTTTCAATAATATTTGTATTCTCACAAATAGAACAAAATCTTGAACTGTGTCTAGTGATAGGGCCTGTCTTTCCAGCTAATTCAAAAAGGTCCAGGAACAAATTGTAATGGTGTGATCTTAAAACAAAAGACACAAGATTATGACTGCGTTTACAAAAAGCCACAATCTACGTCAGGGCTTGGAACGTATTTCAGAAAAGGAAAATATATTGGGTTCAGCAAATGGTAGATGGATCTCACAAAAGACATTACACAATGAACCAATCATGGTCTTGGAGCCTTGTCCATTCTTGTCTAAGAAGAATGCTTGCAGGAGCGAGAGCAGGTTACAGATGCTTGCAAAATCACAAGAATCAATTGCTTTACTTGCAAGTCAAATGCTGTATACATTCAAGAGACCATTACAATATGATACTCTAAAACAAGACAGCATTACAATATGATGATGTAAAACCAACTTTACATTTTCATAAAAACATAATAAAAAGCATGTTCCAGTACAAACCTCACTGACTGACAGTGGAGACTGGTGCGATTAAACATGATAGGTTTAAAGACTCCAAAGCCTTCAACTTGACAGTTGACTGAGTGCAAACCAATGCAGTGATAGCAATCATCACTGCACATTGCCTCATCTCTGAACCACCTTTGACAATCTATTCTCCTGATATGAGGGCAAACTCAGGACAGTTCAAAGAGCATCTGAAATGGAACTCTTCAAACATTTATTTTCATGAAAACGTGGCCAAACATTTAATAACGAGTACTTATAGAGGTCCTCAAACCTAACTATTCCAATACAATGAATGCCAAATAACATACAAAGAAGCAGGCTAGCCTTCAAAACATCATGGGCAAATTTGTGGTAAGACAGAAAATGGCATTCCCTACCAGCCAACCTGGAAAAACCATTATAATGACGCACAAGCTTGATACCTTAATATTTTTTCAAGCCAACCCGGAGCAGTTCCACAAGATGAATTTCATCTCAATGCGTTCTTCAAGAGTTGAAGAGACTGAGAATGTATACCTGGAGGAAACCACACATGCTGGAGACTTTTGCACTGAGAAGATACTTTGTTGTAGCCATCTAGCCGTCTAGTTCCAAAAAGGCATTTCTGGTGGAAGGACACACTGCCAGAGAACTCTAACACTGAGAGGGCGTGTCTGGAGAAAGAGCACACTACGGGAGCCCTTTCACTCTAAGAAGGCACTTCTGTAGAAAGGGCACACTGCCGGAGCCCTTTCAAATGAGATTACATGTCTGGAGGAAGGACACACTGTTGGAGCCGTCTAGAGCCGAGAAGGTACTTCTGGAGAAAGGGCACATTGCTGGAGCCCAATGAGACCACATAGCTAGTGGAAGGGCACAGACTGGAACCTCTTGCACTGTGAATACACCTCTAGAAGAAGAGCACATGGATGGAGATCTTGAGCAGTATCAAGGTGCTAGAGCCCTCTAGCACTGAGGAGACATGTTTTCAATAAAGCCCAATGGACCCATTTTGTCAACCTTAGTCTAATAAGAAAATTAGTTCAAACCTGCAAGGATTCAAGTTAATGCCATGCTGTGCTAGACCAACCCTTGCTTTGCTTAGAGGAACAAAATCCAAACCAGCCATAGAAAGTAGAAAAAACCTAAGCAAACTGCCATATTTACTATTTCCTACTTTTCTGTGGCGTAGCATTTAGGTTTACAGTCTCCCTCAGAGAAGCAATGAGTGGAGCCAGCGTAGTCTGGTTGCTTAAGTGGTTTCTGCAGAGAGGCAGACAGAGAGGCACAAGTCAACAGCTATTTCTCCCCTTGCTGATAGTGTGCTAGATCCACAGTGCCTAGTGAGACACAGCTCCTGCAGTCCTATATTTTTGGACGGTGGTGCTAATAGCCTCATTGCCATTACATGTTGGGCAATAATAGCTGTAAACCACCCACTCTCTCTTTATTTTACCATACTCATGGCTTGGGGTCTTAATTACAGGTTGGGAATTAAAAGTTGTTATTGCTCAATGGTGCGGGTCTTGAAGCTTAATTATTAACCTTTTAGAACTTTGTATATCTGCACTTGGCACTCTGCTTTTATCAGCCCATCATTATGTATGACCCATCAGCTCCCTAGTTCTCCCTTGCCTCACTGTGACCATGTCATCCCCCATTCCCTCCCCACGGCCAGTCTCTTTTACAACTATAAAAATCGGTCTCAGACAGTATTTCCCATTCAATGGGGCTTAACTTGTAATTGTACAACAGTGGGGTGGATTTACAGCACGGTAACGGAAAAACACGTGCCCCTTGTACCAGGCAACCCAGAATGAGAGGCATATTTCTTACCATCCTCTATCCAGAACTTCTCTTAAATGGCACGAGTTTATAAGTGCAATGTATGTGCCACTGCAATAATGAACAATGTGTATGTGCCTGAGCTTTTTTTACGTGTCCATCCTGGGAAATTTCCCTTTCACTAAACTGCAGGCAGAGTCAGGGTTGAAGCTCTTAATTAGCTCTAGTAATGACCACAATTGTCTATTGCTGTGTAGCTGTTCAGCACAAAAAGGAATATGTATTTTATTCTGCACCATTACGGTGGCTGCATCTCACAAAATGCAACCAGGCTTTGAGCCTTGCGAAGGGAAAAAAACAGCCAGCTAATTGCCTTTTGGCTGCTTTGTGCCCTCACTTGGGGAGAGCCCGCGTGCCTACATTGTGTTAGCATCTGGAGCACGTTGCTCAGTACAAACAGAACTCGGCGGCTATTAATCAAAGGGTCTCCACTGCTATAGCTCCGGGCACTCCCACTTTTATTGGCTGATTTATGAGTAGATGAAAACATGTGGGTTATAATTAAAGTGATCAGGCACGAGTTGATGCTCCTGGGCATATAGTCACTCAACGCAAACAGAATGTGGAAATAGATCAGCATCACAGAAGACAATGTTGGCGTTAAGCGCGCCATTTTGTAAGAACAAGTATTAGAATAACACCACACAACATGGCTGTGATTTTTGACCCTAGAAACGGTAATGTCATATCCACAAACCCCAGTCATCTTCCTAGGCACATCCTTGTGACCACACTCCATGGCAGCCTTAAAACGATTATCTGCACACTACCCTTGTCCTTATCTAATGCTTTTGATGTGAACTTTACCTGCTAACACAGGCTACATAGCACTACGAGTTAGAAGAGGCTTTTACATCTGCTTTTCGGCGATGAACAGCAAGGAAGGACTTACTACATTCTCCAAATCGTAAGAGAATGACTTGAAAATTGGAAGGAAGCAATTTTGTTATAAATATATGCATGCATAGCCAACGTTGACTTGTATACTTCCAAAATGCGTAAACTGAGTGATTTCAAATTCATTAACAGTAAACACGTTATTTACAGTGCCTCGAACGTTGTGTGTGGTAAAAAAAAACATTATATGATAATAATTATTGATATCAGTGTTATTAAAATTATTGTTATTGTTTTGTTTTTAATGTTATTATTACTAGTATGCCTAGCAGCCATGTTATATAATTATTGACACCATCCAGCCCATTTTCCGGGTGTTTCGTGATGCTGCGAGACGAGCCAACACGTGTGACTCAGTATCACGTTTCATAACTGTGAGTACGACAGGAGGGAATACTTCGGGCATGGGGTGTAAAGTGGCAGAGTAGTAAGACAGCTCGCCATCACTTCATCTCTGAAACGTACATCTCTTGCGAGGGCTCACAGCATGGGTATATTTGACAGCCTCCCCACTGTGGCGCTCCTCGTTTATTACAAAGGTGATGATGTGAACAGTCCAGGAGATGCCCATTTCGTGAAAGGCATTTGAGCATCGTTTCCACGGGCGCTGATGAGGTTGCAACACATTCGCTAGCGAAATTTTAAGACAAAAACAACTTTCTACCCAATTCCGTTTGTGATCATGTTTCCCATAAATACAAATATATATGTTTTGAATTTGATAACAAAAGGAAACCTCTGCTTGGATTATAACAAAAGAAAACCTCTGCTTAGATTTTGGTCCAAACACAAATCAAAGGTGTCATTTAGATTGCTTTTCTACTAACACAAGATGGTTTATTTTGGGCAAAAAATAGGGCCCATATTTATACTTTTTGACGCAAAACTGCGCCAACGCAGTTTTGCGTCAAAAAAATTAGCGCCGGCGCCGTATTTATTCAATGACGTTAGCCGGCTTTAGCCGCCGGCGCTGTCTGGTGTGCGTTAAAAAAACGACGTACGCCAGGCAGCGCCGGCGTAGGGGGAAAATGGCGTATGGGCGTCCACAAATGGTGCAAGTCAGGCTGAGGCAAAACAATCGCCACAACCCGATTTGCGCCATTTTTTTACGACGCCCATCCCCCATTGAAATGACTCCTGTCTTAGCAAAGACAGGAGTCATGCCCCCTTGCCCAATGGCCATGCCCAGGGGACTTCTGTCCCCTGGGCATGGTCATTGGGCATAGTGCATGTAGGGGGGCACAAATCAGGCCCCCCTATGCCACAAAAAAATAAAAAATAAAATACTTACCTGGACTTACCTTAATGTCCCTGGGGTGGGTCCCTCCATCCTTGGGTGTCCTCCTGGGGTGGGCAAGGTTGGCAGGGGGTGTCCCTGGGGGCAGGGGAGGGCACCTCTGGGCTCATTCTGAGCCCACAGGTCCCTTAACGCCTGCCCTGACCCAGGCGCTAAAATCCGGCGCAAATGTGGGTTTTTTAGACCCGCCCACTCCCGAGCGTCATTTTTGCCCGGGAGTATAAATACGACGCATATGCATCGCAGTCATTTTTTAAGACGGGAACGCCTACCTTGCATATCATTAACGCAAGGAAGGTGTTCACGCAAAAAAATGACGCTAACTCCATGAACTTTGGCGCTAGACGCGTCTAACGCCAAAGTATAAATATGGAGTTAGTTTTGCGTCGAATTTGCGTCGAAAAAAATGACGCAAATTCGACGCAAACGGAGTATAAATATGCCCCTAGGTCTTTAGACTCGCAACCAGCAAGGGCCCAATAACAAATAAAGGTTATAAGTTGCTTCTTTATCAGGCGCACTTATACAACAATTTCTACCCAATCAAAATTGGGTTTCGTGTTATCAACCATTAAATTATACAAGACTGACTCAACAAAGCATAAAGGTCTGAGTAAAAGAGTAAAACTTGCATAGTATTGCTGGGGTGGGCGGTCGAATGTGTCCTAATTTAATGTTATACTAAACAAATTGCATGTCATAACGCGCCTGAGGTAGGTACGAACAAATACATAAGGAATTCCATATTTCTTGAGCATCGTTTGGTTGCCTTTCTCTCTGTGCTCACGTGATTGCTACTCCAGTTAAGTTCCTAAATTTCATTAAATCTTAATAACAGTGTTGACTATAGGCGAGCCTTAGAGGTTGCGGAAATTATCTCTATCACCAAGACTCATTTATCAAATCCTTGTAGTCCTGAATGTAAAGAGGTTCAAATGCAACATTATATTATTGAATATTATACTATATATTATAATATATATACTACATCAACATAATATTGGGAAGTTTGACGCCCAGTGCCCTATCTGTTTTACAGCAATACATAAAGGTTCAGAAGCAAATAGAGAGAGAGGGCAACAGTGAATGCTGATTGAAAGATAAAACCTTATCAACAGGTGGAGACAAAAGCAGAAACAAGCAAGTACTGGCAAAGCCAATAAGTCTGGTTTTAATTTGCTAACACGTGGTGTATAAGCATATTAAGTTTGGCTGAAAGAAATGAAATGTTGTGCATGAGGAAGACTCCTTTGTGTCCAATACAACTCTTTTTTATGTTTCTCTGTCAATTAAAGGTCAGATGTCAAATATGCCCTTCATTAAAGTCCTCAATACGTTTCTATGGCATAGAAAGAAAGGCTATAATGGATGCTTTCTTGCCACCTGACCCTCATTTGACATTGAAATAAAAAGAGGACTGTATTGAAGACAATACCAAAGAACCTTCGATATAGACTATAATATATACAGATATCTTAATGAATATAGTAATATTTATAGCTATATTACTAGCTGGCTTAATATGTTCAATAGGTTTCACTCTGTGGTGAGTATTGTAATAATTAAATAGTGGCACCCTAGATTATGCTCACTATACATATGGTTGTGGCAGCTATAGCTAACAACTGCTTAATTATATCAAATACCTTGTTATAGGTGAATTCAGTTAGTGGATTATTTTTTGGCAGTTTTATATAGCGCAGACTCGACCCAAAGGTATTGGAGCTCTTTGCATGAGCACCAGTTTCATTACACAAGGACACATTCATTTTAAGTAGGCACAGGGAGATAAAGTGATTTCCTCTCCCAAAGATGTTACTGTTTTTTATGGTCTGTCCTGCCAGCGCAACTTATGCCAGACAATTATGTGATCATCACTAGAGAGGGTCTTTTGGCTCTGCCCCATATTGGGAGCTAGGAGTACATGTTTTGTTTGGACAGAAGTTGTGTGCTTCCACAAAAGCTTGACCTCCTCACAGCTGTGATCATTTTATTTGTCCAGCTACCTGAGGTTGCACTTTTAGGGCACACAAATGACACAACAGTGCTATTAAAATGCCTCAGTTTACTAGATAATGTATAGTGTTTTTTTTATCTGGCAGCAGCACAGACAAAAGGAGGGTAGTCATTAAACTACATGGATTTTTAGGTGTGGCATGACTGTGGATCCACAAGCCAGACCTAATGGCATTGTCACTGCTTGTTCGGAAATCTATTCACAATGACTGATCCAGTTCCTGCCACATTTAGGGCCAAGAAAGCATAGACATGCTTTCTTAAGAGCATCACAAACTTTGTCAAAAGGGTTTCTTGCTTCCTCTAGTGTACTGCCCAGGTTTGTCAAAGACCGTAACGTCAATTGTGATGGACTGTGGATATTTCAGTAATACCAACAATCCACTCCTGCTTATAAACTATTTAATAATTAATCAGTTCGTTCAGCTCTCTTATTCAACAAAAATCAGGCACTGACTTTATAATTTGGTTTTTGTAGATATGAAAACACCATCAAACACGAACCTTGTTCTACCAGAAATTGGGGATGTAAAGTGATTCCTAGTGTAGCAGAGGCGGACTTCAGTTCACTCACAGCGCCACCTGAAACAAATCTCCTCAACTGGTAATCTCTTCTTCCCTTTCAAAAAAACTGTATTATCACTGCCAGTCATTAATGAATCGTAACACATCAATGTTGTGACATCTCATGTCATTTGACCCAAATGACACCAAAGGAGGTGATGTCAATATGCATTTGACCTGTTGTCATCCTCCCTTTAGCTCTCTGTTTCTCAACTGTCAGTCTTTTTATCATCTCTCTCTCACCTGTCTTTCTGATCTGTTGCTGACTCTTTCTCACCCACCCTCTATCTCAATGGTGGTTTTTCAGACTGGTTTCCTCATAATTTCTCACACGTTCTCATCTCTCTTTCTCCTCCCTATCACATTTACTGCCTTGGCTGTCTCTTTCTTTCCTATCTGTTTCAATTTCACCTCCATATCTCTCACCTTTCCTTCTCCCTGCCTCTCCTTTAAGTGTTTTTTTTAACCAGTTTCTCTCTTCTTATCACCATTTTGACTCTCTTGCTAAACTATATAAGTGTATTGTCTCCCATTGGCTCAGGCACCATTGTTTCACTTTTCTCTCTTCTTTCAGCTGTCATTTTCTCATCTGTCCACATCCGCACCTTCCTGCCCTTCTCTCTGAGCTGTTGTCTCTCCATTGTCTATATCATCTTCCCAACTATCTCCCCCAACCTTTGCCCTTCCTACTCGCTGAACAGAGACTTACTCCCTAAGTTCTCTCCTCCCTCACAGCAGGAGATACAGAAATGCCTTTTTAATGGGGTCCACACAATGCAGCTGAGGGCACAGAAATGAAACGAACTTCTCTTTCTGACAGTGCCCTTTCTGAGGGCTCTGAGGCCAGAGATCGCAAGGGCAGAGCCGGGGTCGCAGGAGGCAAACAAGGGGGTCACAGCTCCAACCTCCGCGATTCCTAAATGATGTCCATGCAGTCATATTTCATCAGTCTTAAAAAAGGATAACCGATTAAATATCACTAAATTCTGCTGTACATGTATGACAAAGAAACAGGTCCTCGCTTTTTAAAGAGAATTCCTTTTTTAGGGTCGAGCCTGTGTTGCATGCGCTCGCGCATGCGTTTCGCAGGGAGACTCTTTTGTATTTATAAAAGGGCTCGGAGCCCTGTCAACTTCACATCAGTGTTTTTTATTGGTTTGTGGGCTTCCCTAATAAAATCCGCTTGCTTTCATTAGTCGAAGGCACGCATATGGCATGCCTTTTCCGGTGGCTAGCCCTCCTCCAGCGCAGTGACCAAGTACAGAAAACATGCGAGGCTCGCTGCTTTCCATCGGGCTCGTGGACTTTTTTTTCTCTAATTTACGAGCCCGATCTCGCTTGGCAGAAGTCGAGCGCTTTACGTACTTGATTTCACTTATTCGGGTTATGTACATAAATGCACTTTTGCCCGATAGGTGAAAAGTCGGGTTAGGAGTTTACAACGCGATCAGCTCTAACATGAGCAAACCCGAGACCCGATGCATTGTAAATGCTTGTTATCATTTAGTTCAGTTACATTATTCTTAACCCATATGATAATGTTACAAAAACAGTTGTAGTTATTTTATAGCTCTCCTGTTATGTGATAGGATACATAACTATTTTGGATGCAATCTATTAAGGCAATAAATGTTATGTTGCAGGTGTTGATAAATACATTGACAGAAGTATTGAGGGTGGCCAGTCCTAAACCTAATGTATAGGTGCCCACAGGGCCGGACCATAACATGGGTGAGCTGGGCCCAGGGAGCCAATACTGTGAGGGGCGCATGGAGCTCTGAGCATTAAGACTGAGCCAACAGCAGCATCCTTCTCATCTTGCTCCAGCCTTGTCATCCCTGCCTGTTTGTTTCCGTCTGATTTGCCAGTTTAAAGTAGCTCTAGTCTTTCATTATCATACCGTGGGCAATGCTTCTAGCACCCCTTTTGCCTCCTTCCTTGCCCTCCCTTCGCACTCTCACCACCACTGATGCAAATCAACAAAACCATCATCTGCGTGAGGAAGCTAAGCTATTGGCGATTTAGGTGCATTGGGGAGGTCCAGGGATGTTTGTGTTCAGGGCCCAGTCGCTGCTCATCCAAGTACTGACTAATGGACACTAAAGGGACCCCCTGCTGCCTCAGGCGGCCCCAGGGTGCTGTCTTAGCAAAGGCCGACTCTGGGTGCCCAGGTACAATTGAAATACCACATTCCCGATGATAAAACACAAACCAGAAACCACTAAATTGTTTCAATCTTGAATACAGGCAAAAAAAGAGTAAGCAGGGGACTTACATGCCCCACCTTTTGCTTCCTTTGCCCTTTTAGGGATATGCAACCAAGCAATATGCCTCCACAGTATAGAAGTGCCAGAAACAGGTCCACTAGACCAACAGTAAGAACACGCATGCAAGGTCCTAATGACTGGAATTGTAACTAGAGGCCACCAGTAGGAACCAGGCCTAATGCTCGCCACCCAGGTTAGGATTACCTCTTTCGAGTGAGTAGAGTTCAATAATGTAATCCCACTCCAGCAGCCCTTCACATCCTGGCAGAGGGAGGTCCCACTCTGTCATGGCAGATATATTCATACAATGTGCACCTTGGTCACATCAACACCCGGGTTAGGATTACTTTAGTCCAGTGAGTGGAGCTCAGTAATGTAATCCCACTCCAGCAGCCGTTCACATCCTGGCAGAGGGAGGTCCCACTCTGTCATGGCAGATATATTCATACAATGTGCAACTTGGTCACATCAACAGTGAAACTATTCCTCAGGACATGTACATGTAACAGAAAAGACACATCACCCCCGTGATAACGTCTGCACCACTGGTCAGTTTAGGAGACGTTATACCGAGGACAGAGTACCGAAATTCTGCTTCTAGTCTCTTCCTTCACGAAGGACCCAGTACCTCATTTTATAAACATACTTCACCAGCTGTGGGATAACAACCATCCTACAAATTTTTACTAATATTTTCAAATAGACAACGAAACCCAGCATCCCTGACTGGAAAGCGTACCCCTTTGGTATTTCATTGTTACTATTTAATGAAACAAAAGTACCAGGTAGAGACTGCACACAGACAGCATGCACAGTCGGTAGAAAAAATACATTTACAATTTAAATAACAGTGTAACATAGTAAACACCACTAACATAAATGATAGAACGGGAAATTACCTATTAACAGAGATACAAACGTAGGTGGGCCAACAGTTATATCTGAAGTAAACACAACCACAGACAATTCTGATTTCTATGAGAAACCAATTTCATAGGCAGGTGGTAAGGACTCAGTGGCGCAGCAAAACTTGAGGTGCCACCCCCAACAAAGAACATGGAGGGGTCCCCCTCCGGACTAACTCGGGAGTTCTCAGGCCCGGGTACTGTGCCGAGGGGGCCCTTTGGAGCTTGGGGCCCCATCCTGCAGCGGTGGGGCTGCAAGGGTCTTTGTTACACCACTGAAACCACTGTGAAAGACTAAAAACTATTTGTTCCTTTAAGATGCTCGTAATACGATTTCTCGACAATCTTGTTAATCCACATATTACACACATATTTATTAGGGCAACTCAATTTGTAGTCTAAATAAATCGATTTTAGAGGAAGCCTGACTTCTGTGTTCAACCAACAGAAAAGGTAAATGTTAAGAAGTGCCCCCCCCACCAAGTGATGAAAGATGGTGAAATTACTTTTAGACCATATTAAAAGACAGAAAGAAACTGCTAGGATAGCCCTTGGCTATATTTAAAAAAATGGCAGCATTTAAAATGATGTAGCAGTATGTTGAAGCAAGGGAGGGCCTTTGCAAGTACTCAGTCGTGGCTTGCACGCGAGTGAATGGGCGGGGTGGTGTGCAGGAGGGAGGGGGGATTAAATAAAAAAGAAAAAACGTACCTGGGCCTCCGCCATCTGAATCGCGCTGCTCCGTTCCTCTGTCTGCAGGGACAGGCTCCCAGCCTGTTAGAGCAGCATCAGGATTGGCTGGGAGCACCCAGCCAGGGCACTCACAGGCAGACTAGGAGCCTGTGCAAGATCTCTCCAGCCCAGCAACCATGTTGCTGGGCTGGGGAGAGCCCTGGGCGCATGTGTGTTTGGTTGGCCCGAGACGGCTGGCCAAACATACATGTGCCCTGAGGGGGAGTGCTGAGCACTCACCCTCATTGTTCGTCACCCCCGTGGCCCCACCCCTTCACCCCAAAAATGATACCAAAGTTTATTATCGTTTTTGTGGAAAAGGATTGCAGCTGCCGCTGTTGGAGGGGGAGGGCGACGCTCGTCTGCCCCTATGGAGGAGCCGACCCTGCAAGTACTTCATGTTCGATTGGGGTTTAGTGAAACTCGCTGATAAACAGCAGGTGTGCATCTTTTATATGCAGGGAGCCAGGGCATTTTTGCTGTATCCCAAAATATTTGCATTATGTAGCTCTACTTTTGATCACCTGGCTCTGTCAGATACACAGCTATCAATCTTATTCACAATATAATTGTGCACCTAAATGGATGAGCATGTTTAAATGACAGATCGAGGTCCTGATCCTGGTAACCTATACCCGCCAAAATTTACTGAACGATTGTCTAATATCTGCAAATATGGAAGGTATTCTACAGTTCTAATTGTATTCCTGGTCCGAGGGGCAGAGGAAAGAAACTGGGAGGGTAGTAAAGGCCAAAAAAGTCATAACTCGAGGCATTCAGTAATCTTCCCAAAGTGTTTCAAAAATAATGTGCGCCTTCTTAGGAGCTCAGTTCTCTGGCACAAATTACATCTGTGTGAGATGTCATCAGAATTTGTGCGCCAAATGTACACTTTTGCCAATAAAATAGTAACTAAGAAATACAAATTACATTTATTCCTATCTTGTTTGCATTATCTTTTCCATTTTCCAAACACCTACAACTACACTGCTATCACGTGAGCCTCAATAAGGCCCATAGTACCAAAATGACTTCAAGAAGTGTATAAGTTGGTGTGAACGTCTCAAACACCACCATATATTGCAGGTTTCTATAAGGGATTTCTGAACCTGAAAACGAATTTTCTTCTAGAAAAAAAGAAAAGAAAAAAAGATAAAGGTGAAAGGGGAAAGGGCCTATTTCGGTAACACTTCTGTCTGCAGATTGCCTGATTCATGAATTCTTAAACTTCCAAGGATGTGCATCGATTCTCCATGGTACATTTATGAATTAGATTTAAGAACATCTGAAAAGGAAATCGCAGATGGATAGGTTTCTGGCCTTCATGTTATCTACCAATCTGTCCTTTTTGATCAGATATCAAAACAAACATAACAGTACTTCTCTGTAGCCAATATAAAAGGGAGGCCTACATGCTGACATGCAGCTTATTTGCATATGCCTTCGTTTGATTGCTACCATAATACACTCCATGCAAGCCAACATTTAGCTGTTTGGTGGCAGCACAGCAAAAGGTCCTTGAGGTTTGTGCAGTATTTTACACACATTTTGGTGTTTCAAAATATTCCTTGTAGTTTCTTGCCTGTCCAGAGGAGACTCACCGGCACCCTTGCTGATAACCCTCAAATGTACCCTGCTCAGCTGCTTGGAATCATTCCCAGCCCGTGTTCCGCTTATGGAACTCTTTTCCTAGTAGTTTCATGACGTTTCATCCGTTCTAAAGTAAGTGTTAGTAAGCAATTTTGCAATTCCAAAACAATGGACAAGAAACTTTGGGCCATGTATATACTGAAAATGTGGAAGCAAAGGGTGGTTGCAATTTCATACTGATTTTTTTGCAAAGGCTAAATTGTTTTGCAAACTGACCAAAAGAATGATTCGGATAGTATCACAAAACGACCTCCTGCCTAATATCATCTGACAAGTCTCAAATTGTTAGTCCCTGCAATTGACTACAAAGAAAAATATGGTGGCCTGCAGGGGACAGCAGGCCACCATGCCTGTTTTCAGTTTTTCCCTGCTTCCCCTGAAGCTGCCACCCCAATTCACAAAAGGGAAGAGGTCCCCCGGGGACCCCTTCCCTTTTGTGAGTGAGCCTACATCTCAACTTGGGAGTCAGTAATTTATCAATGATTAGAGACCAGAATCACGGTCTTACAGTGCCTCCAGGTGAACCCAGAGAAGCAGTAGAGAATATAGCATTAATGTGGTCAACTGACAAGCTAGAAGCAGGCACGTTTATGGCCAGTGAGGAGATAGTTCCCTGATGGAAATCAGTAGCATAATTATAGCAGGGAATGAGGAAAACATTATTCAAATACAAAACTAAATAAAAAATTCAGGCACAAAATGTCACTTCTGAAGATTGTGTTAAAGGACTTGGCCCCAAAACATGTGGCACACTGAGTCATGAAATTGTGCTGAAGTCTATGACAAGAGACATTAAAGCTGAAACTACTGCTCAACTTTTGAGACACTACTGACATAAGAGATGGCACTTGGGGCCATATGTACTAAAGCATTTTCCCATAGACACAGAATGGGTAAAATCCTTTGATACATCTGGCCCTTGATGTGTAGAAGAGCCATCAAAAGGTCTCTAGGTATTTTACTCCAAGAAGTACAACCTTTTCCTTGCTGATAGACAAGCTTATTTTCATAGGTTTTGCTGACACAAAAGACACAGAGGATAGCCTAAGTTATTCAGCGTTCCCCTAAAATTTGATATGCTTTTGTAGATACGGTTTAACCCAAAATCTACCATGTCCTTTATCTAATTTCATGAATAATTATATTACATGTGCAACTTTGTTTAATCTTCATTGACTGAGTAGTCTTTAATGTTTTTTAAAGTAACATGAAATGTAAGTATGTGTGAATACTTTTGTATTTCACCGAGAGATGTGAGGGATAACTACAACTACAGTTTCTAGTAAACACTGCAGGCTAGCAAATTTCCTGCCTATAAACAATAAAACACACATCTATATGTAACTATATGTACCTTTCAGGGTTGTTCTAATGGTCATTTTTATGGCTTAAGATTAACAACAATCAGGGATTTTGTAATACCTGTCAGAATGTGAACCACAAAGTTTCACTTTATCTTATGTTCGCTGCAATAAGATCTTGTCAGAATCCTTGAAAGGACTACAAAATGTGACTGGCGTCTCTACCGAATTGAGGAACTGTTTCATTTTTCCAACCCTTACAGATCCATTGGGCTGCAGTCCTGACTATCTACCATGTTGTCTAGAATCAGCACTTAAAGAAAAGTAGCTGGCCTCTCTTTGGGCACCCACCCTTCTCTGAGGGAGTGAAAATTCAATGAGCTAGATTTAAGTGGCTTGCTGGTAAATGACCCCCGGTTCAAGCCCTTGAAACCTCGCATTCAGTACATAGCTTCAAAAGCATGCTTGGATTCTAAAAGAGACACCCAGATGGTATACACTGGAAGTGTATAATGTAGCTCAGGGAGGAGTTAGATTAGAATATCAATAACAAAAATGTCAGCGGCATAAATATTGTGTCCTAAATATTGTTTGCAAAAATCTTCTCCCATTGGGTGTTGATCACTAACTTCAATGGATGCTTTTGTAAAAAATATTTAGGAGGCAATATTTTGTCAGACATATTTTGTCCATGATGTTCTGGTAGTATCCCCCAAGTGGGCTAGATGTAAGACGGATATTCCGATTATCCACATTGAAAAAGTTACATATAATAAATCTACATGGAACTCATTTACATAGTCAGAAGTAATGCTAAAAATCTTGCATTGATCTGTCCTTCATGGGGCTGCATTGTATACCTGTAAAATCGTAAATATTTTGCTACTCCAGGTGTGGACGAGCGCTGACAGTCTTGTTGTGTTTCCTGTGATGAGTGAAAACAAGAGCCTGGTCTCAGTGCTGAACAGCACAAAGAGAGGAACTGCAACCCAACAGATATTAAATGCTCTTTAAAACTATCAATAGAAATATCTGGAACTTCATACTTAAGAAACATACTTTCCATATTAATCTAATGTGTTTACACAAAACACTGAGACAATTTAAGAGTCCAGCAATAGCACCTAATATGAGATTCTTTATTCGTACAAAAGAACTGAAAAAGAGCTAAAGTTGCACCCCTCTGAGAAACCACACCCAGGTTTGTCCTCTGACAGCTTCAGATACAGTCTGGATAATTTTCTTTATCACCAGGTTTTTTCCTATGAGACAATCAGATATAAGGAGACTTTATTTTACATTACCTGACACATAAGGTCCAACTAAATAAATCTGCCACATTGATTGGATGTTTTACATGTTGTATTCGCCATCAGCTGAGCCAGCTCTGTGTGGAAAATTCCTCTCAAGTTTTTTTCAACAGAAATACCTGCCAACTATGGCAAGGCCATATTCTATCAGGGATTGTGCGTGTTCCTGATTTTATCCTGTTTGGGATAATAATTACTAATGTCGATATCTGGCTTTTCTTGTTAAGACATTTTTTCTGTTTTATTTTTTATTACTCAGACACCACATTCATTATTTATGTATTGTTTTGCTTCATGAATGTTCCTCACATAGCTCTCGTTCTATTCTGCGAGATGTCAGCATTAACCTCGCCAAGCGCTGTTAGTGACGAGCTACAAAGACTTGGTTCACTTCAGTCTGTGAAATGATAACTTTGGGTGTTTTTTAAGGGCAGGTAACAGTCTTTACAATATCACCGACTTCCTCTTACTGAAATTCCCATTAATATATATTTTCGACATTGGACACACTGCTACTTTTTCTTAGATGCTTTTAAATGGCAGATACTGAAGGACACGTCTAGGAAAGGGTAATAAAAAACAGAGTTCGAAAGAATTCACTATGGCTGCCCATGTTGTGCTTCTGAAATCCTAATTTTAAAATGAAACCTATGTTTTTTACAGCAGCTAGATTTCCTGAAAGGAAATTGAACTGCTCTAAAAACATTTTCCATTTTCAAAAACTTCAGTGAATTGTCAGTACTCCATCAGAAGTGGTCACTCTAGTTCACATGAGGAAAGAGGTCTAAAAAGGATCATTTGCCCTTTGTGAATCAGTTACTGTGCCAACTTGGGAGCTGATCAATGGCTTGGGGACGCAAACCATTGATACATTTTGAAAGATTGCTTAAAGCACAGACCTTTCAAAGTGTGGTTTGGTAGGGGTCGGAAACCCCATTTTACAATTCAGGAAACGCTTTCTGAATCGCAAAATGATTTAGTACATTAGGAACATGTTTTTTGTTGTTTAAACCTCCATTTTTGTGAATTGAATAGTTTGCAACTGCAAAAAACCCTTAGAACACCTGGCCCCTAGATCCCTATGGCTCTACAGCAAGGCACAATGACAAGTGTCTTATCACAGCGGATTTAAGAATAACTTATGGAGGTTTTCTTGCAGTAATGCTTGTGAAAGAATAAAACTAAGGATTATTAATGACTATGAACAGCTAAAGTAATAGCACAATTCCAAACAACATGCAGCAGACAGCAGAGAGTAATCACAGTATATAAGCAAAAACAGGACTTGGGAATACATTCAAATTTTAGGACTGACCACAGACAGGTTTATTGCACACGAGATTGATCTGGAAACAAAATCCATGCAGCTCCATATCTATGGATAATAGTCTATCCCCACCAAAGTGGAATGTTTTGTAGGAAATGAAGCATGTGTCAAATTGATTTTCCAAAGTCTCGAGTATTCTGAAAAACTACCAAAAGGCATAAATTCTACCAATCTCTCGAGTTACTTGAAACTACACACTTTACATCAAAATCCACTTTTTGAGTTTGATTTTGCTGCTCAAGCATATCAGAAGAAATGTTTATTAGTTTGTGTCTTGGACCAAGTACATCACTTTTTAACGTTGGCAACATCTTTGAAATAGGAACCTTTCAATTTACATAATTGATCAAATTACCATTACACGAAACCTTAGGAAGAAGTGCTGGAATATAAACAGAATGCAGGGCAGCTACTGTTGCCATACACAATTTCACCAAAACCTCTGTCTTGGGGGAAACTAATTTGATGTGCGGATGAGTTCTAATTCAGATAGAAAATACTGGATCATCTGGTGCATTAGAAGCCAATACCACTTAGCCAAAAAACACATTGATTTGAACAGAGACAATTGGTTATCCAAATAACTAGAAGAAAAGTCGAACGGGTGCAGATGATAAGGTGGGCAGCAAAACATGTCAGAAAAGAAAAGGTTTGCTTAATAATAGACTCAAGTGCCCTGTACAGCATCTGCTGCTAGGGAATAAATGACAATGCTTTTAAAATTATGGAGTATTTGTCACACGGATGCTTGACAGCACCATGGAGCTTGGACATCACAAAAATGAAATGTTCCCTCTAGTTTAAGAGGACATGTCAAAGGTACATTAAAGGACTGGAAATGTAAATTGTTGAATCTCCCGAGTTAGATAAAAACTATAGGTAGCCAGACACCGGCATGTTTCAACTACCAATGAAAGGCGCTTATTACAAAAGAGAATGGAGAAGAGATATAGCCTAGTGGCTACAGTTGCTGACCTTTGAACAAGGGGAGCCAGTTTGGAATCAAAGTTTCTGCTCAACATCCTGTGAATCATATAATCTTCTCTTGTATAATAAGATTTTTTTTTAACATGTTATGCAAAGTGGTCCTGGGTCAGAAGAAATCTCTATCTCTCTCTCTCTTCCTCTCTCTCTCTCTCTTTATATATATATATATATATATATATATATATATATATATATACTCTCTCTATATATGCATATATATAGAGAGAGAGTGAGAGAGATAGATAGATAGATAGATAGATAGATAGATAGATAGATAGATAGATACATATATTTATATGTATAGCTATATATATATATATGTATATATAAAACTGAAATGTACATCGTACAGAATCTCTAAAATAGGTGAATTAGGAAAAGACCCTCTGCAATGCCCAGTTAAGATTAATTAATTAGATGCTGCAATCAACGTCATCTTCCTCCTCCCTCCCCCTTTACCCATGTTGAAAGGATTATGGTGCTTCGATTAGTGCTTTTCCAGCAACATTCCACAGAGGGTCACCTTTAGGGTTTGGTGTGCCTGTCTGTTTCCTGCAAACTGTGCGTAATTCAAGTGCATTCGCTGGCTCGGAAGGTGTAGAACAGCAATGTTAGCAATGACAGTGCAGAAAGGAAGTATGAGCTCTGAGTGCTAATGAGCGGAGACTGCAGAGGCTGGAGCGCTAGTGCTGTGGTACAACACTGCAAGAGCAAAGCAGTGAGGCAGGGGTGGGCACTTCAAAGGGCTGGAGCCTGCATGGCACATTTACCTTCCTGGAATGCACACTTAAAACGATTACGCGTCTTACTTCTGATATACTTGTCAGGCACGAAAGATATAGTCACTTATACCATCTGAGGAATATTCACATTTCAGCTTCATGCCCTCTGTACGAACACATTGAAGCAATATACTGCAATTAGCAGCCTGCTTGCATAATAGCCTATAAATGTGACTTTATTCTCCCTGTGTCCTTGTGGAAGGAGGATTCCCACAAATAACTGGGCCAGGAGGGAGGAGTGACTGCATCGAAAGGAGGTCTGTAGCAAGAGGAGTTGCGCGTGCGAGTGATGCAAGAAGTGGGTGGAGAGATTTCATGACATACTATATAATAATATCAATGTGTATGTTATTGCTTGGTGAAATAAAACGCACAGAAGGTATATGCCTGATACCTACAGTTCATCAGTGTTGTTCTAGGGCAACACTGCTCACCGGGTTGGAAAGATGTGAGTATAATCAGTAAGTAAAATACAAAAATGTTAAAGGCACACAGCATTAAGAAAATAAAATGTTGACAAATATTCAACCAGAATTAATTGTTGTTACAATTTTTGTTAGATTTTTACAGGGGTCGTGGCCTCGGTGCCCTGCAAGCTGGCAATCCACTCCTCCTCTTAATGCTGCCTTTTTTAAGTCACATCATTTTCAGTGTACTTGACCCAACAACTCTCCTGGCATCACCAGCCTGCAGGCTCTGTAATACTGGGGCAGGACTTTGCAGCTCTGAGTGAGACAAAGGGCACTTGTGGAGCACTGACTAATTATCTATTGGTGAATGCATGTTCGAGTCTGCACAAATGGGCACTGCACCACTAGTCCCTTTCTGCTGCATGGTTTGCGACAGAATCAGGGTTCGCATTGCAGTGCCCATCCGATAACAGGCAGCGCACTGCAAGTCATCCTTCTTTTTACAATAACATATAGAAAAAGGCCTTTCTATCTTCTTTACAACATATTGTGAATGTTTCATTCTCGTCATTAGCCACATTTGGTCCATTTTTTAGGTTTGGCGTCAGCCGGGCCCTTTTGCATTTACTAAAATTAGATGTATAATAGATTTATAGGGGCTTTCAGCCAGCCCTCTTCATCTATTGTTCTATTGTTGTGATATTCTCTTTTTTTCTTCCATCCACCACAGCATACAAGGCCAGCCCCCTTCAGCAATTGGCTCATTTCACTACGAGTGACAGCAGTCTGCCCTTTCACAAGGAGCACGTCCTCAAACAGCAAACTTCCCTTCAGTGCAAGGACCTATAAAGGCAATGTGTGCTTTCTAAAAAAAAAGTACTTTTAGCCAGTGTTTTTATTTCATATTGGTGAGTGAACAGCAGCTCCCCCAAAAATAAATATTTACAAAAACTATGACATACTACAACAAGTATTGAGAAAGCCAAAAGGCTGGCATTCAACATCAGACCGATTGGCTTTGCAAGTGTTTGTTGTCACTGACACATCTGACCTTGGCATTTTTTGTCAGTGACATTTCATTTTGATGTTTATTGCATAAACAAATCTTCATAAGCAAAACGCCCACCTGACCATTCTGGATATTATCGTGGATGAGTGGTGTGTACATGCTGGAAGGGTAGATGGATTGAGTGATGGCTTCTGATGCTACAGAGGGAAGAATTAGAGAAGCAGAGATGTGAAAGGCTAGAGTGTTTGTTTTCAGTATGACGAGGGTTCCACAATTACCGAGGTCGTCAATCACCCCACACTGGAAGGCAGACCTTCACAACCTAGCCATATGTCATAGTCTGAAGACACCGTCAAAAGACAATGGAAACGGGTACAGTCATGACCAGATAATGACCCTTTTCACCTTAACTATTTTTAATGGTGTGGTTACTTGTTCCCAAGCCAGGTTGAATACTGTGCTCTCATTTACAACATGAGTCGGACACATAACTAGCAATAAAACACCTCTTCGCTCTTCATTCTTTGGACCCCCTTGCAGGAGTCAGGAGACCAGATGCAGTGACAGCATTCTCAGGATGCAATAATTTCCAGGCGCATTACCGCATTACACTACATTTTACATTTTGACCCTGAAAAATTGGGACCACCATGTGAATTAGTATTTCTTCACACATGTTTACACGGGACACATTCCCTGGGTAGACAAGTGCATGTAAAAAATAAGTCACAAATGTGGTGTTCTGGTACAATTTATGATCCTTATTCTAGTAATGAGGTCCTACCACACTTAAAATTTGAAGAAGGAATGCATACACATAATGTAAAAAATGATTATGAATAAGTGCTGGTAAAGATGCCACTAGAGCGTTGCATGAATGCACATGAATGGCACCGAGGCACATGTAAGGGTTACCCAGTGAAGCAAGATCCTACTATTAAGATATGGGCCCAGAAGGTAGATCTCAGTATAATGCGTTGTGCCCTTCAAAAGAGAAGCGTGGCATGAGGGGTGAGGTGGTCGTTTGAGAATGTCATGGGCTGAACTCTCTGCTCAAATATATTGCTAGAGGGTGTGGGAAAGCTATAGGAAACTCAATTGTAGAGATAATGATAGAGTGAACTTATAATAATAAAAAAGAAATATGTAGAAGGGGGCATGGATTTTAGATAATGGTCGAAGAAATAGCCCTCACGCTTACTTTATAGGGCAAACCACTACTGCACCTCACAGCATTTTTCACTTAATTACATTTCAAAGTAGGCATGAAAGTAGAAAGCTAGACTTGTCGAATGTGTAATCTCAAGGGTTTGGGCTGAGAGGACCTGGCGGAGGGATGGAATTGGAATCATAAGGTGGGAGGAGTAAAGTGTCTTATGAAGATGGGGGACACATGCAGTGAAAAGGAAGCAGGGGCAACTCCTCCATAATAGAGTAGGAGCATCGCCCCCCTGCTCACTCAGGCAGCGAAAAATTTGTCACTGCCTGACTGAGCCATGGAATCTAGAGCGGGGCCAGGCCATGGCAGGGAAGAGGAGTGGTGGGCACTTGTAAAGTCACAAGTCACTTTGGCAGGCCGTCTTAGGCTGGCCAAGCTGACATGCACACTTACATTTCTCCAACCTGGCTATGTTATGCAGCCTAGTTGGAGAAATGGCACAGGCTTGCTGTGCCTGAGTGAGAGTCAAACCATCTCGCTCAGCCAATCCTGATGCCGCTCTCATACTTGCTTTAGCATGAGAGCGGAGTCTGGATTGGGAGCCTGTGCTTTGTGCCCCGAAGCCTGAAAGACAGGAGCATCATGAAGCCGGCCACCAGCGGGAGCGTCAGAAAGGTACATTTTATAAAAAAAATATTTTTAAACCCCCACCCCTAACAGTCTTTCCCACCCACTCCCCTTGATCGGTGGCAGCCGCCCGTGACAGGAAGACAGCTATCTGCTTGGGGCTGTACATATAAGGATTGAAATCAAGGAAGTTGGACACTAATGGAGCTCCAGAATGGTTTCCTGCTGGCAATGAAAATGGACTTTCAATATAACACACAAGAGAATGACAGGAAGCCTAAAAGAGTCATGTGATGAGGAATAAGTGAAGGCATTCCCTGTCTTATGGTGATGTAAGCTCCATAAATTAGCATGTAGCCAGTATGCTAAGTTTAAATACATTTCTGGAAAAATGAACGTATCCATACTTCAATGATTTTTCACCTTTCGTAGATCAATATCCTTCTTCTTTTATAAAGAACCTCTCCAAATATAACTTGAAGTGGTTCATGAAATCAAAGTCCTACGGATATGGCCCTTATCACTAGCGCTGTGAAGCAGCTTTCGTTTTATGGACAATTATATATAGATAAATATTAATATTCATGCTATCAGCATGCCTTTTAGCCTCATTCTACAGCTTCAGAGAGTTTTTATGGGAAATCGTCCTTGTCCTGCAGAAGTCTTTGAAATGACCTCATTGGCTGACAGTGTCATCACAACCCTGTCATGAACTCCCTTCATAGTTACCGCTTCTGAAAACCAAGCTGTGGCCACACTTCCTAATCCATCCCTCGACTTACTTCTCGCCTCCTCTGGCGCGATGGCGCCACCACTTAGTGCATTCCTCTAGTACACGGCCAACTAGAGCACAAAGTGCCCTTGAACCACCGCACTCAGAACTGCTAACTCCACTCATTGGATCTCTTACACGCAGAAGCCTGTCTCCATTCTCAGAAACCGGCACGCGCTGAAATTCCGTGCTGACATCACTGCACACACAACTGATAGAGAATGACATTCTTCCACTTATTTGGAGGAGTGATGCAGCCCTCAGTGACTTACTGGGTGAGACTATACCTGTTATTTCTCTGTTTTGCTACTGTTTCTGTTTGTTGGCGTAGTGACAAGGTCACCTCTTCATCATTATTCTGATGACTCTATGCGTGTTCTTGCTCCATTGCGTGCCATGGTTTATCTGCTGTGTGGTTAGAATAGAGGTCTTGCATTTCACCATTATGTTTCATATAGGACCTTCCTCGCGTAGATTGAATTTAATCCTCAAGGGACGTGGCCATCAATGGAAACAGACATTGACAATGTCATGTCTGTAGACGTACAGGAATGAAGCACGAGGGATTTTTTTAGGCATTAGATTATGTTCTTTATGGAAAGCAAAGGTTTTTAACAATGTCTGTTGAGAAGCACAGACAATCAGACAACCCATTGATAATTAATCAGGCCAGATGTAAAATGTATTCAGCTTTAATCCACATAATTGAAATTTGGGGAGCTATGTTTGAGATACAGCCTCTTGAAGAGATTAAGATGATTGCGGATTAATAGTCAGATGTTTGCCGTTGAAGTCTTCGCTTAGGGAGGGATTAGAAAAATGAATTGTGGGGATGAGGCAATCCTTGTGCGCTGTTTGTTAGTGTGCGGGGTTGTGAAAATTGAGGGAACATCTCAACTTTAACTCAGCGATACAGTACAGTTTATGTCAGGGTAACAGCTCATGCACACAAGTCAGTGGTAAACACGAATACTATAGCAGAAGCAATACTCTCTCTACATAAAAAACATTATCAGGCACAAATCATTAACAGAATGTCACGTGTTACACAGACCTGTTTTAAAAATCCACAAATCACATACACCATCCTTGTCAGAGATCTTGAACTACACGAATATTCAGCACAAATAGAAAAACACAAGCAAGCCGATTTGTGCTTTCGGAGGAAATGCCGTGCATATGTGAACGTGAATACTGCTCTGGCCGGGGATATATTGCACAAATCTGTTCTTTCAAAGCTGTGTATCGCATCCCTTATTGCGCCATCTTTCAAGCAAGCCTATTACTGTCTTTGGGCCAGAGTCTCTAGACGTGCCTGTAGGAGAGCAGAGATTAACCCATTCATTTCAAGCGCGGTGACAGCCTATTTGTTAACAGAATGAAAGGGCACCATGGTGGAAGACAGGCACTGACACACCATAAGGAGCCCTGATGGGGCAAACTGCACAAAGGTCAGGGCCTCTTTTGTCCATAACACCTTGAGGTCGTGTCCTGGATGTGAGATCATTTACTGTGCAAAAGAGCGATCTAAACTTGACTTGGAGAACAAGGGTGGAAAGGGTAGACCTGGGCGCAGTCCATAATCTTTAATGGAGATCTTTCATCACGCACATGATAGAGCAAGGCTGGCAGTATCAGGGGTTGACGCAACCCGACTCACAAATCCCTGCCATGTGCACTTGCAGAAATAAATTCCTTCAATCTTCCAATGTCAGGCTCCAGTTCCAATCAACCCTCTCTTTTACGTTCATCAAGAGCCAATGAAAACAAAATATATTTTTCTTTACCCTTCAGCACATTACTACGTCCATACAATGCAATAACTTGACTGTGCAGAAGTAGGTATTGTAACATCAACAAACCACACACACTTTGGACTTGCCAGGGCGCCGGAATACATACTTTTTGCACATGGGTGGACCGCATGGTGTATGGATTTGTGCAGGTGTGTGGGTGTGAAATACACTAATACAAACTATGTGGGGGCAGAGAACATATCTGCCACTGGCTCGGTTGTATCCACCCACTCCACCCACGGGTTGGCGCGCATGGAATCCATGAGGTCTAGCCAGCTCGCTTGACAACACAACGCCTTTGTAGGAGAGAACCTTTACTTACAGGCATTAGTGACGGAAAAGCTGTTGGAGGAATCCAGGTGGTCTACGTGATGAAACAGCTGGAAGGGCTTCTCTGTGATGTTTTGGTTTGTGTTGTACAGCTGGACAGCAAATAAAAAGGCGCTGTGCTCCTGGATTGTGTTTCTCATGAAAAGTCCACCTGTGAGACAGAAAGAGGGGACACAGGGGAAAGGGGTCGGTTAAACTTCTGCAGGCAACGTGGTATGTAAGAGTGTGAGACACAACTCCTAGGCCCCAGGAAGAGAGTTCCACTGGAGACAGCACCCCGGACCTCAATGCATCACGCCTTATAAAGTGGCGTAGAAAGGGCGCCATGGGCGCTAATTCAAACCTAGAAATTGAGCTTAGCAGGCTGCTGCTTAGAAGGTAACCACAACCGAGGTGCAATGGGCCCCTTAGGTCCCGATGCCCCAGTGCCACTGCACCTTCTGTACCGCTCAAAGATACGCTCGGCCTTGTATTGCAGCGGCAAAGTGAAAGGGACCCCCAGTGCTGCTTTTGGTGCCAACCTAGCACCCTCTTCAAGTGCCGCTCTTGGCATTCGCCTGGCATCGCTGCGCTCCAGTCTTAGCCTTAATGAAACCTGCACCAGTATCTCTCTTGACTTTCCAGGCACATCTGCACCGTCTCGCACCCGGCTGATTTATCGTTCGCTCTAGCCAAAAGTGTGAAATTGCAGCAGAAATGGGCAGATATTAATGTGCCATTTACTATGAATTCATGTCATAAGGAGCAGGAGAGGGCAGTTTATGTACTTTGACGAAGCGCCGAGAGGAGGGGAAACATTCGAATTATGCATGTATCTGAATAGAAAAGGACTTTACTACGCGCATCTTGCGTGTGCGCACAGCGCGCGTGCACACAGACACTGACACACACAACCCACGCGCCCCTACACACACTGCCCCTGCCTCAAGACCACATTTCGCTATCTTCCAGTGTTCACAACGCACACACAGTTCCCCATCGCACTTCATATGAAATGCGATAGCTCTGCGGGCTTTATTGTATGAAACTGTGACAACTTTCCAGCAATATGCGGACTGGACGGGTAATAAGGGGCTAGGAAAATAATGACAACAATTGGAAGAAGAAAGCATGCTCCCTTGGGCGACCACTAACAGACCCCGGGACCTACGCGCCGCGGAGCAATGCAGTATTTCCCCTAATAAAAAAGCTGCAGTGTTTTCTCTCAGCTCTCCCCATTGCACATTAGTCTGCACCTTGTCTGGTTCGGGCAGCAGCGCTCACCGCACAAAGTGGCTTTTTAGAAGCACATTCCACCCTCTCGTGGAATCACAGAGCTGCGAGATAATTTCAAGTTAATCTGAGTTAAATGCTGAATCCCGCACAAAGCGCGCATGCTTACCTATATTGATGGTGTTCGGAAATCCGCCGAAAGACTCGCCCCACAGTCCCACCATGACCAGGGAGACAGTCGGAAGCAGTTTTTGCCACATTTTGCTTAGTCTTACAATTCAGTTCCTAAAACGAAACCGGTGAGGCAAGAGCATTGGATCAAGTGTACCCCGGAGGTCCCCGTCCGTGTCCTCTTCAGAGCTGCCGGGCAGAGTCCATTGGTGAAAAGCCGGATTACAGAGCGCGCGCACTCCTTGTCACAACCGCAGGAATCCCGGCCACTTTCTCCCTTCAAAGATGGTGCTGAAACGGGAGATAAAGAGATCACATACCAAGCAAGGCTCCCCGGAATGGGCAAGCAGAGGGGCTATTGATCAAACTTGATGTGACGTGGAATTAAAGCCGCATCCCTTAGCGACGCCGTGGAACTGCAGCCCCTGCCTGCAAAGAAGCACAAGCGCTGCATTTGTCAATAGCGAGGGGCAATCTATAGGAGCACACCAGTCTCACGTGGATAGCAGCTCCGAGCTGCAGCTGGCCCTCTGTGAGCTGCAGTGCCTGTGCTGCTGGGGGCAGGGAGGGAGGGGCCAGCGTGCGGGAGAGGCTAGGCAGGGGGTGGGTGGAGGTGGCCACTCGCTCTCTATGAGCTGTATTCATGGTGCAGGAGGAGAGGGGATGGTGGGTGTGACGTGGGGGTAGGGTACTTAAATATGTGTGAGGAGAGCAGGTGGGTGAGTTAGCGAAAGGACGAAGGAAGTGGTCGGAGAGGCTGATGTTGTAGACAGAGGCCCACGAAGTTGCGCTGTTTTCGAGAAAGAATATGACACAGTAAAACAGTCGCAGGGGTAGTCTGGGTGATCTGAGGATGTGGACAGAAAATGATCTGAGACTGCGGTAACACTGATGATGTAATATTCTTTAAAGAGGTGATTTCCTAGACTGGAGTCACGTTAAGCTGGTCTTGATGGATGTTGGGATGTTCCAGTTCCTGGCTCTGTAAATGGAAAGGGCCTGGTGTCTTCTTTTTACCTTTTGGTGGCTGAACCAGGGTTGCACATTTCCCCATATTTGAATTCCTTTTATTTTACAAGCTAGGTTGCTCTGGGACTTGTAGAATTGCCTTCTTGGGTTGATTCTATCAAACGTATCACAATGACGCACCTGATTACAATGGTTTACCACCAAAAACGCACATAAATAAAAATATAGGGGGTCATTCTGAGTTTGGCTGGCGGCGGGCGCCGCCAGCCAAACGGGAACCGCCAGAATACCGCTGCGCGGTCAAAAGACCGCCGCGGTTATTCTGAGTTTCCCGCTGGGCGGGCGACCGCCAGAAGGCCGCCCGCCCAGCGGGAAACCCCTCTTCCCACGAGGAAGCCGGCTCCGAATGGAGCCGGCGGAGTGGGAAGGGTGCGACGGGTGCAGTTGCACCCGTCGCGATTTTCAGTGTCTGCACACACTGCAGACACTGAAAATCTTAGTGGGGCCCTGTTAGGGGGCCCCTGCAGTGCCCATGCCATTGGCATGGGCACTGCAGGGGCCCCCAGGGGCCCCACGACACCCGTTACCGCCAGCCAGGTTCTGGCGGTCAAAACCCCCAGAACCAGACTGGCGGTAAGGGGGTCGGAATCCCCATTGCGGCGCTGCCTGCAGCGCCGCCATGGAGGATTCCCCAGGGCAGCGGAAAACCGGCGGGACACCGCCGGTTTTACGTTTCTGACCGCGGCTGTACCGCCGTGGTCAGAATGCCCATGGGAGCACCGCCAGCCTGTTGGCGGTGCTCCCGCGGTCGTTGGCCCTGGCGGTCCATGACCGCCAGGGTCAGAATGACCCCCATAATGTCCTAACCCAGAGTTCTCAAGTTACTCAGGTCATTGTCTTAGTAGCTCCTCCAGTCCAGGTCTTTTCTTTGCCATCTGAGCCCTGATTGTAAGCCAGGCCGAGCACAATTAACATATTGAATTCTGCTCTCCCTGATTCAGAAGGTGTCAGTGTTCCTGCACACAGTTTTCCTGGTATGTGAACACCATATCTGAGATATATTGAATGAGGTTTTGGTTGCAGCCTCATTTTCTTTTTTTTTTTTTTCTGGCCTAGAGGAGCATACAATGCCCCAGCCAGAACTTATCTTTCCAGTCCCTTTCCTTCCCCTACCCCAAACACACACCACCCTGAGGCAGAAGCATATATTCATCACCTCCTCAGAGGAGGTGGTAGACCTATATGTTAAACCCCACAGAAATGGAAATTCCATGTGTTTTTATGAATGGTAAATCTGGTCCCTAATAACAGTTGTTAGAAATGGGTTCTCTAGTTGGCGGTGATTTGCACCATGTCCAAGTAGGGACCCTCACCCTAGTCAGGGCAAGGGAGTCACACAGCTAACATAACCCCTGCTCACCTCCTTGGTAGCTTGGCACAAGCAGTCAGGCTTATCTCAAAGGCAATGTGTAAAGTATTTGTAGCAACACACACAGTAATACAGTAAAAACACTACAAAATGGACACCACACCAGTTTAGAAAAATAGGTAATATTTATCTAAAACAAGACCAAAACGACAAAAATCCAAAATACACAAGTTAAGATATTAATTTTCAAAAGAATAAGAGTCTTACTCCATAAAAAACAATGGAAATGTTGATTTTACACAAAGTACCTGGTTTGCGTCAAAAATAAGGCTGCACGGACGAGCATGCGTTGGAAAAGTCAGCAATGCGTTGATTCCTTACTCACAAGTGAGCCAGTGCGTCATTTCTTCTCTGGTCAGGTAGGTGGTGCGTCGTTTTCCCCCCTTGCAAGAGAGCTATGCGTCGATTTCCGGACAGGGTACCTTGGATCCATGCAGGTTCACAATGACTTTGACACCCAGCGACGGTGCATGAGAAATCCAGTTGCACAGTGTTTGAAAACTGCGCTGTGTGGGGTTTGTGTCGGTATCATCACCCACAAGCGGGTGTTTCAGCGTTTCTCCAGTTGTGATGCGTCGATCTCCATGCCACAATGCAGGTGGCACATTGAGTCTAGCCGTGAAAAGGGTGGCATGTTGTTTTTCAGTCGCGTTGCAGGTGGTGCGTCAAAAATGTCCCCGCGCGGTGTTATGTGCATGGATTTCAGTCCTTGTTCTGCCAACTTCACCCTTCAAGGGCCCAGGGACTGGATGGGGCACCACTTGGCAGGGCAGGATTCTCAGCAGAGAGTCCAGGTGCTGGCAGAGGAAGTCTTTGATGGCCCTCAGACTTCAAAACAGGAGGCAAGTTCAATCCAAGCCCTTGATGATTCTTCTCAAGCAGGAATGCCCAACAAAGTCCAGTCTTTGTCCCTTTTCACAGGCAGAAGCAGTAACTACAGGATAGCCCAACAAAGCACAGTCACAGGCAGGGGCAGCACTTTTCCTCAGCTCTTCTCCTTGGCAGAGGTTCCTCTTGAATCAAGAAGTGATCTAAAATCTGGGGTTTTGGTTAAATACTTATACCCCTTTCTTCCTTTGAACTAGGCAAACTTCAAAGAAAAGTCTCAGTTGTTTACAGGATCCTGCCTTGCCCAGGCCAGGCCCCAGACACACATAACAGGGGGTTGGAGACTGGGCCCTCCACTCCAGCCCAGATGGTTCATCAGGATATGCAGGCTACACCCCAGCTCCCTTTGTGTCACTGTCTAGAGGAGATTCACAAACAGCCCACTTGTCAGTTTGACCCAGTCCGGAAATCCACAAATAGGCAGAGTCACAGAATGGTTTAGGCAAGAGAATGCCTACTTTCTGAAAGTGGCATTTTCAAACTAACAATCTAAAAACTAACTTCACTAACAGATGCATTTTTAAATTCTAAGTTCAGAGACCCCAAACTCCTCATTTCCCTCTGCTCTCAAAGGGAAACTACACCTTAAGAATATTTAAAGGCAGCTCCCATGTTAACCTATGAGAGAGATAGGCCTTGCAACAGGGAAAACCGAATTTAGCAGTATTTCACTGTTAGGACATGTAAAACACATCAGTGCATGTAAAGCACATCAGTACATGTCCCACCTTTAACATACACTGCACCCTGCCCATGGGGCTACCTAGGGCCTACCTTATGGGTGCCTTACATGAACAAAAAGAGAAGGTTTGGGCTTGCCAGGTCGAATGGCAGTTTAGAACTGCACACACATACACTGCAGTGGCAGGTCTGAGCCATGTTTACAGAGCTACGTATGTGGGTGGCACAATCAGGGCTGCAGGCCCACTAGTAGCATATCATTTACAGGCCCTAGGCACCTCTAGTGCACTTTACTAGGGAGTTACTAGTGCATTAAATATGCCACTAATGGAACAGCCAATTACCCATGTAATTTCACATAGGGAGCACTAGCTCTTTAACACTGGTCAGCAGTGGTAAAGTGCCCAGAGATACAAAAACAGCAAAAACAGAGTCAATCACACAGCAACAACCTGGGAAGCAGAGGCAAACAGTTAGGGGAGACCACGCCAAGGATGCCAGGTCCAACACTCACACACACTCTCACACACACACCCACACACACACACACACACACTGTGAAAACACCACAAAAGTACTCCACATCAGTTTAGAGAAATAGCCAATATTTATCTGAGTAAAACAAGATGACAACAACAAAAATTCAACATACACAAGCAAAGATACACATTTTCAAAGATTAAACTTCAGTATAGTGCTTAGAAACACAATAGCTGCAACTGGGCTATCACAACTTCTTGACGGAGTCGTTCCCAACAGTCTGCCGCCACTCATGAGGGAGTGCAGGCCAGTCATGGAGATGCATGGACCCCAGGTACAGTACCTTTGAAAACGATGAAACGAAGACGTTGCACGGAGTCGGGGTGGTGAGGCATTGCTGGAGCCAGGGGCTGGTTCCCTACTGCTAGGCAGGGGAGGTGATGCGTCGGTTTCTTACAGTTGCAGTGGAGGTGATGAGGTGTCAGTGGCAAGGTGTCAGTTTCCTACGATCCAGTGGGATCAATGAATCCAGGCGGTCATGACACGAGGCGTTGACTACGGGTTGTTGTGATGACTCCTCGGGGCCACAGGTGCTGCAGCAGAGTCAGAGTTATGTGTCCCTGACGTCAGGGACACAGCACTCAGGACTCACTCTGTGGTGGGATTTCAGAGGCGCCGCAGCGACGCCAGGCCTGCGGCATCAGTCACGGTTGTTACACTCAGCAGGGACCAGGCTTCGGTGCAGGCAGTGGCAAGGAGTCAGTCAGCTGTGCCAGTTCTGAGGTCGCTCGGGAGTTGATGTTCTTGTTTCTTCTTGGTTACAACAGAACTCACTCCGAAGGGTCTGGGAACTGGATCTGGCACCACTTGGCGAGTCAGGCCTCTCAGCAAGAAAGCCCAGGTGCTGGCTGTTAGAAAGGGGTTTCTGGTTGGCTAGGGTATGCACCTAAGTGAGGCAGAACCCACCCACTCTAGTCAGGGCAAGGGAGTTATACATCCAAGAAAAGCCCTGCTCACCCCCTTTGTAGCTTGGTACGAGCAGTCAGGCCTATCCCAGAGGCAATGTGTGAAGCGTTTGCACAACACAACACAAGTGACGCACTAGCCCCACCACAAAGGAAACACAACAACAAGATATATATAAATAAACTGTATTGCACTCAACATAACTAGACCAAACACAACATGTCAGTAATACCCTGCTATCCAAGCAGTTGTCAGAACATTACATAATACTGTTACCCTGCAGAAACCAGCAGTAGTCACACATAACACATAAGACACTTATTATTCTGCAACATAAGCAAGAGTGAGGAAACATTACTACAGAAATGCACTTGTTATAAAAATATCATGAATGCCCATACCAGGAACATTATAAAACATATGGCAAGTAATAAAAACATATCAGCAGGTCATGCTCATCAAAAGAACATCAGCAAAAATATGACACATCATATAAAAAACAGGTTGCCTACAAGTACCAGCATGCCCCTACCAGGAACATCTGAAATATGTACAGTCCGTAAATAGTACCTGTTTTGGTGATGAAAAGGCACCTCTAGTGCCACGAAGTAGCTGGGGGCCCCCTTGCACTCCTTTACACTCCAACAGGGGGCCGTGTTTATTTGGGGAGGAGAGGGGTGGCATGCACCCCCCCGTTTCTTATATCGGGGCCCCTCCTGGGACCCGTAATCTCTGGGGCCCCCACCTGGACCACAACGGGCCCTTCTAAGTGGGGGAAACAAACCAACACCCAGATGAGGGGTGAAGGAGAGGACCACGCAATACGGGGGGCCTCCGGCGAGGCTTCTGCCCCACCCGCGATCTCCAACAAACAATAAGGGCTCCGTGGGGCAGGGAGCCTCCGGTGAGTCTTCCTTCCCCACCTGATCTCTATTCTGAAATGGGGCCTGGTGGGGCGGGGAGCCTCTGATGAGACCTCCTCCCCGCTTTTGTAAGGGCTCCTGCACCCGATGTGGGGCACAAGCCTTGACCAGTCCCCAGGCCACAGCGGTGATCAGGCTGAATTGAGGGCCCTCTCCTTGGAGCACGCTTTGCCCCGGGGACACCGCTAAGAGCGCACTTGCTCCAGATATCCAATCTTTGTGCCCTGGGGGCACCGAACAGCGCAATTCACTTGCGCTTGCAGGAAACAGCATGCCCGAGCTGCAGCAGTGATTTTTGGAATAGGCAAAGTGCTTAAAGCACAAAAAGAAAGCGCTCTCAAGGCACTCAAGATAATCACAGCAAAGCACTCTCCAGGAGCTATGTGGTTGAGAGATGAAACATTCCTCATGTGCCTCAGTCACCAGGAAGAGCGCTCACGAGGCACAAGGCAGGTCGTTGCAGGGGTTCAGGGCCACAGCACCAGCCCCTCAGGGACACAACAGAGGGAGCACTGGGCGGCAGGGTCCAGCAGCAGGCCAGCACAAAGGGTTGCAGGCAGTTGGCAGTTCGTCCAAATAACCAGGCAGGTCACAGGTCAGCACAGCAGCCGCAGTTCAAGGCAGTTCGTGGTGAGTCCCTCCAGCAGCATTCTGTGTCCAGTTACAAGTAAGGTAAGTTCCAAAGTGTCTCCAAATTGTGGGGAACATCCTCTGTACATATACCTAGTTTTGCAGTGTGATAACAAAGAAGAGGAGAGGAGGTTCCAACCAGTTACAACTGGTTCTGGGAGTGCCCCCTCTCTCCTCCAGCACAGGTTCCAAACATCAGTTGGGGATCAAAGACCCTTTTGTGTGAGGCCAGGGCACAGCCTTTACAGATGCACGTGTGCCCTGCCCCCCCCTTCTCTCAGCCCAGGAAGACCATTCAAAATGCAAATGCACCTCAGTGACACCTCCACCCTTCCTGTGTACACGCTGTCTGAAAAAAATGCAGGTCCAACTGTCACTCTGCCCAGACGTGGATTGGAGTCAAGCTGCAAAACGTCAGAGCCATAAGCACAGAGAAATGCTCACTTTATAGAAGTGGCATTTCTGTGATAATAATTAAAAAGTCACTGACACCGGTAAGCAGCATTTCTCACTACCATATCAACCATACCAAACATGCCTACGCCAACCCTCATAGATCAGACAATACCCCTATACATAAGGCAGGGCATTTCCAATGCAATCCTATGGGAAGGCAGTACCCACAGCAGTGAGAAACCAAATAGGCTGTTTGTCACCACTAGTACAGGTCACACTACTAGGCATGTGTCATGCATTTTACCTAGATAGCGCCCTTCCCATAGGGGTAGCTGGGGCCTACCTTAGGTGTGACTTACATGTAATAAAAAGGGAGTTCTGGGCCTGGCAGGTAAATTTAGATGCCAGGTCTCTGTGGCAGCAAACTGCGCATGCAGGCCCTGCGCTAGCAGGCCTGAGAGAGATTTGGAAGGCTACTTTAGTGGGTGGCGCAAGCCCACTAGTAGAATTTAATTTGCAGGCTCTGGGTATAGAGATAGCACTGTACAACTTTAGAAGGGAGAGCACCTGCACTTTAGCACTGATCAGCAGTGATAAACTGCTTAGAGTCCCAAGGCCAACAGCAAGAGGTCAAAATAATAAGAGGAAGGAGGCAAAAAGTCAGGGGATAAACCCGCAAAAAGGGCCAGGTCCAACACTGGCAGATGAAGTCTTTGATGTGTGGTTCTAAAAATTCTGGACCCATGTAATTTACTTTGCCACAGCAGTACGATTTTAGTATCAAAAGACCGATAATGACTAGTACACTAAGCATGAGCATTTTCGCTCAATTCCAGCAGCGTTTTCACCTCGAAATCGCCATTTTCGTCCTGCACTCGTGGCTCCCATTTTATACACGGCAGCCATTTTTAAAAGTTGCCCTCACATAGGCTTATAATACAGTCAGATTTGATTCCAAGGACACGTACACCTTGATTGACTTTTCTCTGACCTGGGCAAGCTGGAACCATTGCCTCAGGCCAACCCTGTTTGGTCAGTCCCTCTCCCAGTGGCCGAATCAGATAGCATCAAGGCACACCATGCCATAAAACCCTTATTATCGCTCACACACCCTGCCTAATCTTGCTCACACCTGCACCTGCTCTTTTCTTCTTCTTACTTTACGAGGGGGAGGTGCCCGTTTTTATTGGGGGTCCACACTTATCTGATGTAAAATACTAGGCCTTGCCGGGTAATTTATTATGGGTTGGATGACATGAAATATGAGGTTTCATCATGACACTGTTTTTTCCTTTGTAGTGAAAACATGTGAATGACCAACCAAAATGTCTAGAATGTTTGCCTGAAGCTTAAAAAACTGTATATAAGGAAACCTGACTTTGCATTGAAACACAGTCTCCTGAGAACATACAAACCGTGCTGTTGTACTTCTAGGACGCTTGTTACTTGGCTGCAGCCAATAAATTCGATCTTTGACTTCACCTAGAAGACTCTGAGTTTCTGTGGTCTGAATCAGGAAAGTACCCGAGGTCTTTGGGTGTACCCTGGCACCGCTGGGTTACCGGATCAGTACCGGTTCTGAAAAACCCAGTACCTCAGTTGGCGCCCAACGTGGGGCGATACCAGCGGTACCGGTCCAAGCCTGAGGTCCGTGGGGAGCTTTGTGTGAAAATTCTGGAGGAAGGCCGCCACTACATCGACCCTTGCATGTCGACGTGGTCCGAAAGTCTTTGCTGCGAGGTTCCCCGCTTTCCGACGGCTACGAAGGACTGCTGCCCTGGCTATCGCCCTGATTTGGACCCTTGATGTTTGGTAGAGCGAAACGATAAGACGAGTCTTCTGGTGACGTCATCGATATTTTCAGTTAAGTATAAGTGGAGCGTCTCCCAGTCCTTAGTTGGACACTTGGTTTGGTCCTTAGTTGGACATTTGGTTTGGTATCCCTTTGGGATCACTTTGATTTGGAACTTGCAAGTACCAAAGCCGAAGGACTCGTGTATTCACGAGACTATCGTAAACGATAATCCTTTGAAGTTTGAAGCTAGACTAGTGAGCGAAGATGCCTGGTCTTAGCAGACTTGGAAATTTGTTTTGTCTTGGTTGTAAAAGGAACTCCCGGTTGGAGGACTCATGTCCGGTTCCTCCGATTGGAACTCCAACCTATGAACTATATGTGAAGCACGGAGTAGGCCCCATTACGTTTAATAAAGTATGGGTCCGCTATTCTTGGAAATAATTGAGAAAAGTTTTCTTTTTTTCTTGTAAATATGACTTACAACTAGGATCTGCAAACGGATCTGTAAGTAAATTGCGACGGCGCTATTTATGAAAAATGGCTAAAGCGCGCTGTATTGTGTGTACTGAGTGTTTTCTGTTTATATCTGAAATGAGCTCAATGTGTGTTTGTGGGTCTTCTTGATGTTTACAGTTTGTTAAGTAAAATGTTGGTTAATTAATATTAGGTAGAAACTTAGGAAAAATCCAGAAATGAACCATGTGACGTGCTAACATAGCTATATGTTGCTCTTTAATTTATAGAATGAGCAATTGTGCACATATACAGAACTGCCGTTAAATGCTTAATAAATTAGAAAACACATTCAATAGATATAAATAGGGCCCCAAAAAAATGAAATTATCTATTTTTGCAACAAAAAAAAAAAATACATTTACAGCATTTTTCTTAGATGCATTGTATTAGATGTTCACAGGCAAACTTTTCAGCTGCAGTATATTTGATAGGAATGTTCAATTCAGCCAGCACTTTCCCAGTTAAACATGGGTGGAATTTTGCATAACCTTCCTTTTAAATGAAAGTGGCGCAAAAATGTGACGCATTTCAAGTTAGGCTTATGCGCTTAGGCTTGTGAGTTAATGTATCCCAAATAATAGGCAGGGGATGCAGCTTGCTTTTATATGTGGAATTATAACAAAAAAAAGAATAATTGGGTTTTTATTTTTTTTTAAAAAGAAAATTATTAATTATGGAAAAATTATTAAAAAAATAAGTGCCTTTCAAAATCGTTTTTTAATATTTATAAAGCTTAATACCTATACTATGACCTCCTAACATTAAAATTTAATTTAAGTTATGTTGCACCGCTAAAATGACATTTGTATGTGCAATTTTCCCTTGGCCCAGGAGCAAACAAGCTCATTTCTATAAAGTATAAGTTAATATTTTCAATGGCTGACTCATGGATTGTGTAATAGACATTCTGGTAATGCATATTATGCAAGAAAATTGTAGGATATTGATTTTTTAATGCCTAAAATATCAAAGTCGATTTTGGGCAAAAGCACTGTTTAAACTGCATTTTCTTTCATTCAGAGTACTTTTTAAAGTGTCTCAGGCTTCAGTAAATGCATACATTTAGGTTTGATATATATTTGCAGGTTGTGCCTTCTTATGATTCAATGAGTCAATGTGCCAGTACAAAGGCTTGTTTTAATATCAAGGTTGAAGGTTCTAACTTCAGCTGGGCCTACTGAGACGTTCATTCATTCGAGGTTGATGAAATATGTACCATTGCATGCGATTGCAACAAGCATTTATTCTAACAACTGGTATGTGTGTTATTAAGGTTTGTGAATTATTCACAGTAAATGTAGTTTAATAACCTGGAAATAGAGATAATTTTTTTAGCGCCTAAAAAGGAAAAAATTGTTTTTTTAAATAGAGTGAATTATTGCAGGTTAGAAGGAAAATAGGAAGGCCTACTGTCTTTGACAGATTCAGAGTGGCAGAAGCTAGGAGAGCTACAGAGGCTGGCTCAAGTCATGCTGCTGAGATGCTATCTTTAGTTTTCCCATAAACAATGGAGGAGGCTGTCATGTTGACACTTGTGACCTTTTAAATTAGGGCCTTGTCTCTGTGAAATGCAGAATGACCCTATTGGCCTCTAAAAGTGGGATTTCTGGTTTCTCCAGAAGAACATCAATACAATTAAAGAACTTAATTCCAAAGGGAAAATATAAAAAAAAAAGGGGTTTCTTCGAAAGTCCCAACATCATGTTAAATGCTCTGCAGAACTGATACATTTGTGTCTCCGCTCTAAAAAAATAAAATGATGCCTGCTAGTTGCTTTTATTTGACAGAAAACGAAGTGTTGCATTAAGTCTAAGACAGAAAATAAGATGCAGCCCTTTTCTAAAATTTTGAAGGCTACATGCCTTAATGAGAACGATTTGCCAATTAAGACTTATTTTTCACAGTGGAAATTGTAGGTGCCAAATTAATATGGAGTGTCAGTGTAACAATTTTTACTTTTAGAAAGGTAAAACTAAGGTGGCTTGATGTTGCGAAGTAACTGACAAGAGGGTAACAGTTAAGTAATGGAAATTTATTTTCGTGTATTTGGTCCTATCATGAATTGTTCTTGCTGGTCCTGTATGTTAGAAGAGAAACAGTAAAGTTATATTTGACAGCAGATTTCCATTGCCTGGTGATCTTCTGTCAAAAGGAGGGTAAGGATTTTAAACCTGACAAATTAAACAGGCCCAAATATTGGGTTTTGGGCTGCAGGTTTACAGTGCATAAAGTACATGACATGGTGTTGTGTGTCACCGCTTATTCACACATGCTATTGTTTTGTCTATGCTTTTTGTGCTTGATACACAGCAAGTATATCTGATGGCTTGACGTTTTGTGCGTTTTTATTATTTTTTATTTGTTTTTTTTGCATGTTTGCTGCTGCTTTTGATACTATTACAAGCTCCCCTGTGTTGTGAGGGGATGGTCATGACGATGCCCATCGCTACGCAACAGTTGGTTGAACTTGTTCTGGTTACTAAATTCCACAGATAATGATATTTCATGCTGTGAACATAAAAGACAACACTTCACCAGTGCATGTCTATTTGGCTATAATGGTATTGAAGGAAAATAAAAAGAGATATACAGGATCAAAGTGTGTCACCTGCAGTTAATCACGTTACTGCCCCTTCCCTTAAAGGAACAGGCAGCCCTACATTTATGTAGCCTTGATTGGACCTAAGGATGAAATTATAGATCTGTGACTCAAGGTGGCCTAATTTCTATATTACATTAGTTAATGATGTTCTGTTTCCTAAGTAGCATATGGCTTTTGTTCCTTGAAAGAAAACCAGGTTTTCATTTTTTCCTGAAGAAGGAACTGAAACATTAGCTAGGAGTACCGTATAAGGTGTAGTCGCCAACGGTAGAGTTAAAATTTGTGTAACTTTGGCCTTTGTGTATCACCCGTACTCTCGGTGTTGTGTCACATGCCTGACTATCACCCAAATAATTTTTTTTTGTTCTTCCTATAGATTTTTTCTTTTGTTACTTCCCCTGACCAATGTCGCATCATGCTTAGTTATTGAGATTTTAGCTATGTCCTAGTCCCATTTCTCTTTTTCGAATTCCTTTCACAAGTCAGCCCTTTTATTATTATTGATGTATGTTCAGGTTCACATTTCCAGACTGCAGTGATGTACCAGGGACCCCCATGTTATGTATAATTCCCTTTGGTATGACCAGACTGGTTTTCAAGAATTTGCCTTAGGCCTGCTTCAATGTTTTCCAGCCTGACTGTCAGGGTAGCGATAGACTGGTTAACTGACTCAATATTATAGTAAGACAAGTTTTTCATTTCAATAGGATATATCTTATGTTTACCTTTTTGAACATGACGAATTTTCAATGTCTATTTTAATTTGGTTTTCGGTTCCCATCTATTCCTGCTACTTTAATTTTTGGTGGGATCAGATGTGTCCTAATCATGCAAATATCAGGACCCTCTAGTTCTTGTCTTTTTGTTTGCACATTTGACTATTAGCCTGTGTATTGCATAGTACACCTGATGCACAGTTTTTAAAGGAAGGTTTCTACATGTCCCTGATAATCGGTATCATGTGATTTCTCTATTGAGATGTTCTAAGGTAAGGAGGAACACCTAGACTTAATCATTGAGGAAAATATGTGTTTACCCCATTAGACAATGCCACTGTGTGAGGAAACCCATTCAGATAGAATTCTCATGTAGCTATAGATGGCAGAGAATAATGGAGAGAACCCAATTAAAGATGCTAGAGACCCTGTTTTGCCCTTCTGCCTTTGTCTTTGTATTTTATGCCCATGGTGTATGGCTACTCCTTTGAAGATTGCAGACCACCTGCTTGCAGTCCCCTTGTTAAAAACCATGAACTGTTTTTTTTTACTAAATTGAAGGAAACTAACAACTGTGGCACATTTCCTACGTCACTAGATTCTGCGGGTATCAAGTCATAATAACCTGCAGGACATTGATTTAAGCCTAATTCCCATCAGTGACAGCTACAGATGAAAGACGGACGTCTTGGCCCTACAGTCTCAGCACCCAGAAAGTAGCAAAGCTGGACAGCGATCGCCAGCGCATGGTATCGTACTTGCTCCATCAGACGGCGTTGGACATCACAAAACCAAAGTTTCAGTGTAAAGGAGCTAAAGAGAAGGATTCCTGTTGTTGATGGCAGAGCTGTTTTGAGGTTTCATTTCTCTACCTGTCATGTGCTGGTAACCTCTGACAGTGTGCAATCCCTTGAGCCCCTTGGCCTGAGTTTTGGCCACACCCCCCCTTTTCTTTGCTCCAACGGAAGAAGGGCAGTGCACCGGAGATTTCAAGTTTGGAAAAAGGCACTATATTGTGGTGCCCATGAAAGAGCAGCTTGAGCGTCCTCTGACACTAAATAATGAGTGTTGGAGTCTGAAAGTGCTGCTGAGCTTGAGCTATTTCCCAATTAATGGTGTTTGGGTCTGCACGAGATGATTTGTGCCCTTGATCAATGAAGAGCACATTGTTTGTAGTGTCTGCCACAGAGGAGAGACACTGGTGCATTGCTTTAAGACACTGAGACTTTCGAGTGAGCTGTGGGTGTTTGCCAGGAGGGCACTCCAACTAAGCAGTACTTTTCTCACGAAGAGGCCTGAATTGAGAGGCCCATGTGAAAGAAAACAACAAAAGAAAATTTGATGGACAATAGAAGCCTGCCAGAGAGGCTTTTTGAATGGACTCTGGGCATAGTTGGTTTCACAAGAGGTTTCCGTGTGATTGTATAGACTAGTGGCCTGATTCTAACTTTGGAGGATGGTGTTAAACCGTCCCAAAAGTGGCGGATATACCACCTACCGTATTACGAGTCCATTATATCCTATGGAACTCGTAATACGGTAGGTGGTATATCCGCCACTTTTGGGACGGTTTAACACCATCCTCCAAAGTTAGAATCAGGCCCTAGGTGTTAGGAGACTGATTGTTTTGCTGGCATTGTTTTAAAGTACTATTCTGTTTAGTAAAAGCAGAATAAAGTCCATTTTCTGTGGAAAGAGTACCCCCTTTTCACCTTAGAGCATTGATGAGAGTCACCACTGTTCCACCTGAACATACAAAAATTACTGAAATGCAGAGGAGCCCTAAAAATGTTACTAGATAATTTTAGGATTTGCTTTTTGGTTAGGGTTGTGAAAAATTATTATTTCATTTGTAATAGTGGTCACTACTTTCTCCCGTTGTCATTTATAGGTGTGATTGTTTTTCTCTACTCAATTGACTTCTGCACCCACTTCCCAACCTATGTCTTTTCCTACTATTGTTTCTTTGCACTCTTTTCACCCTTTTCCTGAACATGAGCAGGTTGGAAGATCAGAATTCGTAAGCAATTCTTTTGTACAGCTTCTGCATCAACACTAGTTAGTAGTGAACATCACTAATTGTTGGGTGTGTGATCTTATGCCACATACTGCAGATAGAGGTATTCCTTATTTTGTCCTGCCATATGTGGCCTTTTGTGCTACTTCATGTTCGAGGAGACCTGTCCAGAGAGAATTACCAAGTACTAGAATTTTGCTCCAGCAACATCTCCATGGCCTTATAAACATAGACCTGGACTCAGATTAGCATGAGAATAGGTTTATTGCCTATGTAAGGGCAAAAGGAGGGTTTGTGGTTCTAAAAATTCTGGACCCATATAATTTACTTTGCCACAGCAGTACGATTTTAGTATCAAAAGACCGATAATGACTAGTACACTAAGCATGAGCATTTTCGCTCAATTCCTGCAGCGTTTTCAGCTCGAAATCGCCATTTTCGTCCTGCACTAGTGGCTCCCATTTTATACACGGCAGCCATTTTTAAAAGTTGCCCTCACATAGGCTTATAATACAGTCAGATTTGATTCCAAGGACACGTACACCTTGATTGACTTTTCTCTGACCTGGGCAAGCTGGAACCATTGCCTCAGGCCAAACCTGTTTGGTCAGTCCCTCTCCCAGTGGCCGAATCAGATAGCATCAAGGCACACCATGCCATAAAACCCTTATTATCGCTCACACACCCTGCCTAATCTTGCTCACACCTGCACCTGCTCTTTTCTTCTTCTTACTTTACAAGGGGGAGGTGCCCGTTTTTATTGGGGGTCCACACTTATCTGATGTAAAATACTAGGCCTTGCCGGGTAATTTATTATGGGTTGGATGACATGAAATATGAGGTTTCATCATGACACTGTTGTTTCCTTTGTAGTGAAAACATGTGAATGACCAACCAAAATGTCTAGAATGTTTGCCTGAAGCTTAAAAAACTGTATATAAGGAAACCTGACTTTGCATTGAAACACAGTCTCCTGAGAACATACAAACCGTGCTGTTGTACTTCTAGGACGCTTGTTACTTGGCTGCAGCCAATAAATTCGATCTTTGACTTCACCTAGAAGACTCTGAGTTTCTGTGGTCTGAATCAGGAAAGTACCCGAGGTCTTTGGGTGTACCCTGGCACCGCTGGGTTACCGGATCAGTACCGGTTCTGAAAAACCCAGTACCTCAGATGTCCCCGAGACTTCCAACGGGAGGCAAGCTCACTCCAAACCCTTGGAGAACCTTTGGAAGCAGAATGTTGAAAGCATAGTATAGTCCTTCTACTTCCAGGACACAAGCAGCAAGCCGGAGGCTAGCACAGCAAAGCAACAATCAGTCCCTCCTACAGCATCCAGCTCTTCTTCCTGGCTGAATGTCCTCAGTCCAGAAGGAATCTAACTTTGTGGTCTCAAAGGTCCAACACTTATACTCATTTCTGCCTTTGAAGTAGGCAAACTTCAAATGAAACTCTTTGTAGTGCACAAGACCCTGCCTTTCCTGCCCTGGTCCCAGGCACACTCCATGGGGTTGGAGACTGCTTTGTGTAAAAACAGGTTCAGCCCTATTCAGGTGCAAGTGTCAGCTCCTCCTACCACTTTAGCCCAGGAAGACCCATCAGAATATGCATGGCACACCTCAGCTCCCTTTGTGTGACTGTCTAGATTGAATTCACAAACAGCCCAACTGTCATCCTGACCCAGGTGTCTATTCCACAGACAGACAGAGGCACAGAACGATTAGGCAAGAAAAATGCCTGCTTTCTAAAAGTGGCATTTTAAAACTTACAACTTCAAAACCAACTTCCACGGTGCCCATTTTGACATCCCCGCTGGGCCAGCGGGCGGAAACCGAGTTTCCACCTGCCGGCCCATCGGGGATGTGGGCCGCAACATGGGAGCCAGCTCCAAATGGTTGCACCCGTTGCGCTTTTCACTGTCTGCAGAGCAGACAGTGAAAAGCCGCATGGGCCCCTGCCAGGGGCCCCACGACTCCCCGTACCACCAGCCTTTTCCTGGCGGTTAAAATGACCAGGAAAAGGCTGACGGTCGGGGACTCGTAATCCCGTGGGCAGCGCTGCTAGCAGCTCTGCCCAGGCGGATTATCACCGCCGGGGCAAATGTGGCGGAAAACCGCCGGCCCCGGCGGTGAGACCGCGGATGACCCTGGAAGCACCGCCAGCCTGTTGGCGTGCTTCCGTCAGTTCAGCCCTGGCGGTCCGGTACCGCCAGGGTTGAAATGACCCCCAATATGTCTTACCATAGCTGACTCTATTTTATACTAAGATGGAAAGGTGTACCTTTTGCACTAACATTGTAGAGTTCCTGAGTTACCTATTTAGACCAAAAGCTATTAGGCTGGATGAGAAGAATGTGACAACACTTGATCAGTGGCTCATACCATACCAATTACAGTCAAAGCTATACAAAATGTTTGGACTTTGCCAACTTGTATAGAAGGTTTATTTATCAGTTTTCTGAACCAGTAAGGGAGCAGTTTTACCATGGAATAAAGAAGCTGACAAAGCATGTAGTTTTCTGAAAGAACAGTTTAGTTTTCTAGTGCTCCTATTTCACAAAATCTTAATGCAGAACATCCATTATTTGTTGAAATGAATGTCTCCTATCATACCATGGGAGGAGTTTTGTCTCTGAGAAATCCAGACACTGTGCAGAATGATCTAGTAACTTATTTTCTCAAAAAACGTTTCAACCACAAGTAGACTATACTATCACTGATAAACACTTTATGCCTATTAAGAAATCTGTTGGGGATTAGCACAGCATTGTTTGTTGGGTGTCAAACACACTCTCAAAATATATACAGGTCTCAGAAATTAGCAATTTGTTATATTGTACAGGACACTCATTTCCAGGCAGCTTAGATGGCCTTTGCTTTTTTTCCAATTATGATTTTGTGATTATTTACAAAACATGTCCTAATAATGGTAAAGCTGGCACTTCATATTGGCAGAATGGACCTGAAAGTGAAAATAAACTGAAGAATGATCTACGAATAATTTTGTCATCCAACTGTTTGAACAGTATTTACATAGATTTAATTAATGTGGAATCAATCTTGACTAAAGTGCATATTGCATACAGAGACACTGGTAACAAAGATTGTATTAAAGAGCAGGAAAAAAGGCATGTGAAAAATGGATTAACGTGGCAACGGAAGAAAGTGCCAATGCTCGGCTGTCCACAGACACTGATGCCAGGCTCAACAAACTAATTGCCATCATGTGATGTGGGATTGTAGGATTATTGCACAATTTTGGAAAGATGTAGCAACAATGTTGATTAAATTGTTGGGGAGCAGAGTCAAAACATTTTACACAGCATAGTAGTCCAAATGCATGTCAGACACACGTGTAAATGCCTGGATCTTGCACTGATGCCTGTCAAATGAAATATAGCCATGATATGGAAGGCCAGGCACCCACAGGAAATTAAAATTTGATAGGCAGATGAAAAGAAATGGAAGTAGCTGTAATTACAGGGAAGCAAAGATCACAGGGAAGAGAGGTATCACTCACAGAATTAGACACAATTCTATAGTCAATCTATCAGTAGATTTGCAGAGCGCTACTTGTCACCATTGGAGGTATCCAGGTTCAGGGAGGGTCCAGTGAGTAGAGTACATAACAGACTAGAGACCACCATACAGTTCAACACACCTCATTGAAATGCTTAGGAAGTGTTGGACTTGGCCCTTTCTGCAGGGTCATCCACAAAATCCTTGCCTTCACTCCTATTTTTTCTGAATTTGTTTTTGTTGGCCATACGACTCTTTGCACTTTACCATGCTGACCAGTGCTAAAGTGCATGCGCTCTCTCCCCTAAACATGTGAAAATTGGCTTACACCCAATTGGCCCATTTAATTTACATTTAGGTCCCAGGTAAAATGGTGCTATGTGTACCCAGTGTCTGTAAAATAAATGCTACTAGTGGATATGCAACATTGGTTGTGCCACCCACTTAAGTAGCCTTGCAAGCAGTTCTCAGGACTGCCATTGCAGCCTGTGTGTGCAGTTTTAAAATGTCGTGTCAACCTGGCAAAATAAACTTTTTGCCAGGGTCAAACATTCATTTTTAATACATATATATGTAGAGTCAGCCATAGACAGCAAAGAGGGCAGGGTATAATGTATTTAAAAAGTAGGACATGTACTTTTAATTTTTACATGTCCGAGTAGTGAAAAACTCTGAAATTAATTTTTCACTACTGCAAGGCCTATCTCCCTCACAGGCTTAGTATCAGAGTTACCTTAATACATTTAACAAGCTTTAATTTCCAAAGGGGATCAAATAACCAACTCATGTTTTGGTGTCTTTGGAACTGCAGTGAAAAATCCTGTGTCGTGTTGAAGTCAGAATTTAAATTACAATTTTGAAAACTCTACTTTTAGAAAGTTGGCATGTTCCTGCCTTAGCCATTAAGTGAATGTAACCTCTCTCTGAGTGAAATGACCAGGTGTAGCTGACAAGTGGGCTTTCTAGAAAGCTACACACAATAGAGGGCTTAGGTGTGCCTGGATGGCCCACCACAGGCAGGATGAGAGGGCGAAGCTGGGCACAGCCCTATTTACACTTGAAAAGGATGTGTCCTGCTTCCATACAAAGGACTGCATACCCCCTGTAGTTAGTCTGGAGCCAGTAGAGGGAAGGCAGGATGTCTGGGGACTTGCAATTTCTAGAAGCATTTCCCATCTTCCAGAGGAAGGGCACCGATATAAATACTGGACCTCAGATACCAACTCTTCATTACACTCTTGGACCTGTAGATACTTAGCCAGAATGAAAGACTGCTGTGCTGCTGAAGGACTGCAACACTGGTAGACTGTTGCCCTGCTGGACTAATGACCTGATGGACTGTTGCCTTGCTATGCTGACCTGCTGCCTGACCTCTTGCCTGGGTGAGAAAGACTGGACATGCATCTGTTGAAACCATAATCCCAGAGTAACTACAATGACTAGATGGTTGGCCTCCTGATTTCAGCATCAGGGAAGAAAGGCACCAACAACCTAGATGCAGCACCTTGACTCTGCCATCTGTGAGTCTACCTTGCCAAGTGGTGGTACCCCAGTCCTGGACCCTTGGAAGTGATCCTAAGGTGCTCTGCCATCCTCTGTGGATTCCATCAAAACTATTGCATCTTCTCTGCTGTGAAGAGCAACCCTGAGCAGAACCAACATTATGCCACTGTTGCGTTGATCACAACTGCCTTGAAGACCTTCATCACAGCCCTTCGCTACATCAGAAATGACACTGCATGATGCGTCCTCGGCACAGGCCCTCACATCCCTGTTGATGGCAGACTGGACAACAACAGACTCCGCATCCCAGCCTCGCAGCTCTTCAGAACCAATGCAGCGCATCCTTGATTCTGGACATTGCATTGCAAACCCTGGTCCACAGGATCCTCAATGTTGATGCAGGATTTTGCACTGTAACCTTTCCTTATCTTGGAACCAATGCATCGCTTCGGCAGTGCAACACATATTTGACACGGATTCTCTCAATGCTCCAAAAACCAAGATTGAAGGTACTCTGTTCAGCGGTCCTAACTGGGTCCCTGTAGCTGGCCTGTGCTCCATTGTGGTTGACGTGACTTTGTGACTTTGTCCCAGTCTGACATGATCAGATAGCCATAGTTGGTGCTTTACGTCTTTTGACACTATTTTTACAAACATCTTTAAAACTAAATATCTCCAGTTCTATTTATTGGATTTATGCCATTTTGGTCTTGTTTGATTTATTAAAAATTACTCTACTAATAAATCTGGTGTCAGCTCATTCTGAGTGGGTTTCCACTGGTTTACTGTGTGAAGTGTTGCACAAATACCTTTCACATTGGCTCTGAGGTAAGCCTGACTGCTACATGCCAAGCTACCCGAATGTTGAGCACAGTTTAATTTAGGGTTTGCTTGTGACTTCACTCTGAGAAGAATTGTGGTTGCTACTAGAGAAGGGTTTCACCCACCTCACACGGTGACCAAATTTCATACAGGATTGTGGGGCATTAGGTGGGGCAGAGCCAAATTAAGGTGGGAGACCACAATACACGCCTTTTTCTATAGATGTGTAAGACAGTCATTGATGGAATCTTACAGGACATTTTCACATTGTTTTGTAACAGGGTGGAATTGCAACCCTGTATTCTAATTGTTTGCTGCAGATCCTGTAGATGTGGGGACATAATGATTAATGACACCAAAATATGTTGTCTGTGTGGGTGCCCAAGTTGAACGTGTTTACATATTACATGTTACATCATAGTTTTTCTAAACAACATAAGGATTGATGGAAAAATATTCAATGGTGTTTATTAGATGGTGGTTAGCTCCATGTATTAATCCTAATACCTAAATTGCCATGTTGATTGTAAAATGTACTTTTTCCACACCAGCAGAACATTTTAAAACTTGAATAAAAAGAAATTAAAAGGGGAAGAAAATGTTCTTGTCATAATTTCCTCTGACAAAGCAGGCAATGAGTTAACTGCAAAGCTGCTTTCCCTGTCGCAGGCAAATGTTAGAGAAAAGGCAATTATCCATGAGTTATGACGTTTGACCTATGTCATTCAAAAGGTCCAGTGTTTGTGATAAAATCCTCATTGGACACTCATAAGTATATGTTTTGTTCTGGGGTTATCTGGAGTTTCCTTTATCTTGAGAGCAAGTACTAAGCTGTTGCTTTTATTCTATTCACTGGAATGCCAGCAGATAATGCTTTGGGTACATTTAGTTGTTTCAATCACAGCAATTCTTGGACTCTGTACTACCTTTAAAATTCTTAAGCTTAACTAATCTTTAGGACTCAGTACTACCTTTTAAATTCTTAAGCTTAACTAATCTTTAGGGAGACATTGGTGTAGCCTCTTTGCTTAAATTAGGGTATGTTCCACATTCATCTTGTGGACATATCGACTAGGTTCAAAATTCTAAAACATGTTTTGTTCTGTGGTTCTCGGTCAAAGGACTGTCAATCCCCCAGTGGGCACCCACTAATGCAGGGTACTTCCTCGTATCAAGTAGGTCCACCAAACCATTTCCAAAGAGTAAGTAGCAACCCTCAAGAAACAGTGCCATCCTCTGTGGATTCCATCAAAACTATTGCATCTTCTCTGCTGTGAAGAGCAACCCTGAGCAGAACCAACATTATGCCACTGTTGCGTTGATCACAACTGCCTTGAAGACCTTCATCACAGCCCTTCGCTACATCAGAAATGACACTGCATGATGCGTCCTCGGCACAGGCCCTCACATCCCTGTTGATGGCAGACTGGACAACAACAGACTCCGCATCCCAGCCTCGCAGCTCTTCAGAACCAATCCAGCGCATCCTTGATTCTGGACATTGCATTGCAAACCCTGGTCCACAGGATCCTCAATGTTGATGCAGGATTTTGCACTGTAACCTTTCCTTATCTTGGAACCAATGCATCGCTTCGGCAGTGCAACACATATTTGACACGGATTCTCTCAATGCTCCAAAAACCAAGATTGAAGGTACTCTGTTCAGCGGTCCTAACTGGGTCCCTGTAGCTGGCCTGTGCTCCATTGTGGTTGACGTGACTTTGTGACTTTGTCCCAGTCTGACATGATCAGATAGCCATAGTTGGTGCTTTACGTCTTTTGACACTATTTTTACAAACATCTTTAAAACTAAATATCTCCAGTTCTATTTATTGGATTTATGCCATTTTGGTCTTGTTTGATTTATTAAAAATTACTCTACTAATAAATCTGGTGTCAGCTCATTCTGAGTGGGTTTCCACTGGTTTACTGTGTGAAGTGTTGCACAAATACCTTTCACATTGGCTCTGAGGTAAGCCTGACTGCTACATGCCAAGCTACCCGAATGTTGAGCACAGTTTAATTTAGGGTTTGCTTGTGACTTCACTCTGAGAAGAATTGTGGTTGCTACTAGAGAAGGGTTTCACCCACCTCACACGGTGACCAAATTTCATACAGGATTGTGGGGCATTAGGTGGGGCAGAGCCAAATTAAGGTGGGAGACCACAATACACGCCTTTTTCTATAGATGTGTAAGACAGTCATTGATGGAATCTTACAGGACATTTTCACATTGTTTTGTAACAGGGTGGAATTGCAACCCTGTATTCTAATTGTTTGCTGCAGATCCTGTAGATGTGGGGACATAATGATTAATGACACCAAAATATGTTGTCTGTGTGGGTGCCCAAGTTGAACATGTTTACATATTACATGTTACATCATAGTTTTTCTAAACAACATAAGGATTGATGGAAAAATATTCAATGGTGTTTATTAGATGGTGGTTAGCTCCATGTATTAATCCTAATACCTAAATTGCCATGTTGATTGTAAAATGTACTTTTTCCACACCAGCAGAACATTTTAAAACTTGAATAAAAAGAAATTAAAAGGGGAAGAAAATGTTCTTGTCATAATTTCCACTGACAAAGCAGGCAATGAGTTAACTGCAAAGCTGCTTTCCCTGTCGCAGGCAAATGTTAGAGAAAAGGCAATTATCCATGAGTTATGACGTTTGACCTATGTCATTCAAAAGGTCCAGTGTTTGTGATAAAATCCTCATTGGACACTCATAAGTATATGTTTTGTTCTGGGGTTATCTGGAGTTTCCTTTATCTTGAGAGCAAGTACTAAGCTGTTGCTTTTATTCTATTCACTGGAATGCCAGCAGATAATGCTTTGGGTACATTTAGTTGTTTCAATCACAGCAATTCTTGGACTCTGTACTACCTTTAAAATTCTTAAGCTTAACTAATCTTTAGGACTCAGTACTACCTTTTAAATTCTTAAGCTTAACTAATCTTTAGGGAGACATTGGTGTAGCCTCTTTGCTTAAATTAGGGTATGTTCCACATTCATCTTGTGGACATATCGACTAGGTTCAAAATTCTAAAACATGTTTTGTTCTGTGGTTCTCGGTCAAAGGACTGTCAATCCCCCAGTGGGCACCCACTAATGCAGGGTACTTCCTCGTATCAAGTAGGTCCACCAAACCATTTCCAAAGAGTAAGTAGCAACCCTCAAGAAAGTAGAGTCAGGTAAAATAAATAAGGATGTCCCTAATATTATGTCAGAATCTATTAATGACACATAATAGACTAAAGTTCAATAATATCTATCTAACAATTTATAGGGTGTATTTACTGGGCTACATTGTTTTTTTTAAAATAAATACTTTCTTTGATTTGAACATCTTTATTTATAACTTGTGTATGCAAGTAATATTATGTATTAACAGCAGATCGCCATCAATATTAGGATAAAACAGAAAAGTATCATAAGGCAAAAGGAAAAATAGAGACCTCATAGGGTTTCTAGTTTTTGTTTTCCTCTCTAAGTATAACATTTTGGGCCTGATTCACAAAGGCAATCTATACTTTTGAATAATGTACACTTTCGAGAAAGTTTACTACTTTTTTCTCAGTCACAAGGTCTGAGTGCAAATTACTACTACTACAGAAAACACTAATATGTGCAGCACCACATGTGGCTTACCACTGGTACAGCAACACCCTCTTATAGAAAATAATTGAGGTAGGTAATCAAAATAAAACCGCAGAGGAGATAAGGTTAGAATACAATAAGAAATTGAAAATAGTTACAAATATAAATAAATGTAACTTATTGTAAAAATAAAAACAGTGCATATTCACTAATTATACAATAATTAATACCCCATTCTGGATTGAAAAGTAACACACTAACACCTTTTAATTAAAATTTAACTAAAATAATTGTAATTATCTTTAAACACCACGTTTAGTAATTATTAATGTATGATAAAAATATGTTTGTTTCCTTAGCTGTTTTTTGTTTGTTAATTTAAATATCACAAACATAATTTTAATTTTATTAAATATATTTGCATTAATTAAAGTTAGTAGTGCTGTAACCTTTTTATTTTGTTCCATATTTATAATATCTGCATAGGATTCATTTAAGCTAATATGTTACATAAGTATGAGAGCAGATTGGTTAAAAGGGAAAGTTACATTTGTGAATCAGGCTCTACATATTGATGCCCTCACACAAAACACACCTTCAGAATATTTGTCAGCCTGAATAGTGCAGGAAAGGTGCTCAAGAAGCCTAGGCCTCTCTTCTTCTTATCTAGTTTCACACTGCTGCAGTGGTGGCTTTCTTTGACATTGTTTGATCCTCTGCCCTACACAAGTTGGTCAAACCCAGATATAAGTTACCATCTGTAGGCATTGATCTACTGAAGCACATACCAAAATGTGATATTAACCAGCATTAAGCACTGTTGCAAATTAAGAATGTGTAGTTGGCTTCATAACCAATTATTTAAAAATAAAGGATTTGCTACAGACAGATATAATTGCTTGATGTAAGCTAGAACAATCCACTATGTTTGCATTCTTTCACCATTGAAAAATGATTATACTTTATTTACCAAACAATATATGCAATCGCCCTATATAGGTATTGTTAGAAATGGGGTCTTTGGTTGGCAGTCAGGTTACCCCTGTCCAAGCAAGGACCCTCACTCTAGTCAGGGTAAAAGAGAATCACCCTCAGGTAACCCCTGCTTACCCCCTTGCTAGCTTGGCACGAGCAGTAGTCTTAACTTCAGAGTGGTAGGTGTAAAGTATTTGTACCAACGCACACAGTAACTTAATGAAAACACTACAAAATGACACATCACAAGTTTAGAAAAATAGAAAATATTTATCCAAACAAAACAAGACCAAAGCAACAAAAGTCCACAATACACAAGTTAAGTTATCACTAAAAATGCAAAAAGAGTCTTCATGTAATTTTAAACACACACTAACACTGTTAGCGTGAAAATGTACCTTGGGTGTGTCAAAAATTACCCCGCTCGGGCCAGTGTGTGTCAAAAAGGGCTCGCGATGCGTCGATTTCACTCACGAGCGAGACCTTGCGTTGTTTCTCCTTTCGTCGGGTCGACGGGCGTCGTTTCTTCTCTAAGTAGGAGAGTGACATGTCAATCCAGTCAGCACTCTCAGGTCCGGGCAGCCTTGCGTTGTTTTTACACACCCAGCGGTGTTTGCGTTGGATATCCAGCCGCACGTTGATCTGAAAACCATGCAGCGCGAGTTGCGATCTCACCAGCATCCGTTAGCAATGCTGTGTGTTGTTTCTCCAGCCCCGGGCGTCAATTTTTGGGTCGCGTTGCAGGCGAGCGTCGATTTTCAGCCACGAAGCCCGCGGCGTGTCGATCTTTCAGCCGCAGTTTGGAGTCGTGTCGATCTTTTCCCCGCACGGCGGTCGGTGCATGGATTTCTCACTCTTGGGCTGCCAGCTTCTCCTTTCAGGGTCCCAGGAACTGGATGGGCACCACTTGGCAGAGTAGGAGTCTCTCCAGAGACTCCAGGTGTTGGCAGAGAGGAGTCTTTGCTGTCCCTGAGACTTCAAACAACAGGAGGCAAGCTCTAAGTCAAGTCCTTGGCGAGTTCTTCACAAGATGGAAGGCACACAAAGTCCAGTCTTTGCCCTCTTACTCTGCGGGAAGCAGCAACTGCAGGATAGCTCCACAAAGCACGGTCACAGGCAGGGCAGCTCTTCTTCCTCAGCTCTTCTCCAGGCAGAGGTTCCTCTTGGTTTCCAGAAGTGTTCTGAAGTCTGTGGTTTTGGGTGCTCTTCTCATACCCATTTTGTCCTTTGAAGTAGGTCTACTTCAAAGGAAAGTCTCTCTTGATTGGGAAATCCTGCCTTACCCAGGCCAGGCCCCAGACACACACCAGGGGGTTGTAGACTGCATTGTGTGAGGGCAGGCACAGCCCTTTCAGGTTTGAGTGACCACTCCTCCCCTCTCTCCTAGCACAGATGGCTCATCACGAACTGCAGACTACACCCCAGCTCCCTTTGTGTCACTGTCTAGTGTGAGGTGCAACCAGCCCAACTGTCAAACTGACCCAGAGAGGGAATCCACAAACAGGCAGAGTCACAGAAATGGTATAAGCAAGAAAATGCTCACTTTCTAAAAGTGGCATTTTCAAACACACAATCTTAAAATCAACTTTACTAAAAGATGTATTTTTAAATTGTGAGCTCAGAACCCTCAAACTCCACACGTCTATCCGCTCCCAAAAGGAATCTACGCTTTAATCAGATTTAAAGGTAGCCCCCATGTTAACCTATGAAAGGGACAGGCCTTGCAACAGTGAAAAATGAATTTAGCAATATTTCACTGCCAGGACATATAAAACACATTACTAAGGCCCTCATTATGACATTGGTGGTAAGTACCGCTTACCGCCGTCAACATACCGCAGCGGATTACCGCCACCCATATTATGACCCACACATAGCAATCAGTCACTTTACAGCCACACACACAAGCCCGCCAGCCCAAAGGTCAGTAATAAACTGGCAGTAGCAAAACCCACACCGTTACGCTAACAGAACTACGCCCACAGCATTATGACCCACGAATCACTTCGGTGGACATTCAATGGCGCTAAACCATTGGTGATACTTACCTCCGCACTCAAAATACACACACACATACAAAACAACACATTTGACAATTCAAACTACACACAACTGACACCCATATACACACCACACCCACCCCCCACCACTATAAAATACATACCCACATTAACAACAACCCTTTACCAATACAAAAATGTGCCACAAGAGAGATAGCAAAACCACATTCAAGACCACAGACACATACCACCATCACCTATTCACCATCCACATCACACACTCCAACACAACACCCCACACATCCTCACCCACACCACTCACACTACACCCATGGCACCGCAACAACACCCCAGGTTCTCTGAAGAGGAGCTAAGGGTCATGGTGGAGGAAATCATCCAGGTAGAGCCACAGCTATTCGGATCACAGGTGCAGCAGCCATCCATTGCTAGGAAGATGGAGCTATGGCGTAGAATCGTAGACAGGGTCAACGCCGTGGGACAACATCCCAGAACAAGGGATGACATCAGGAAGAGGTGGAACGACCTACGGGGAAGGAGCGTTCCACAGCAGCAAGACACCAAATAGCTGTACATAGGACTGGCGGTGGACCCCTACCTCCTCCCCCACAACTAACAACATGGGAGGAGCAAGTCTTGGCAATCGTTGCATCCCGAGGGCCTGGCAGGAGTAGGAGGAGGACTGGACTCTGGTAAGTCAACTCTTTACTACTAGCACCCCCCACCTGCATGCCACACATACCCCACCCTTACCCTCACTCCCATCACTTCACCACCTCCCACATACCCCACCATCACATCCCACTCATCCCAGAACCAAGCCCTGAATGTAACACCAATGCAAGGACCCGCATCACAGACATGCATGGACTCCCATCACTAATGCATGCACATTAGAGAGAATCACCTAGCCACAAAATCACTTCTCACACAAGGCAAAGCTGCCCGGGCAATAACAACCATACAGGTCAACACACCCATGTACAAGATGACACACACAGAAATAATAACACCGCATTTACATCCCCACAGGTCCCCCACCCAACGTCACCGTAGAGGAGGTGCCAGCAATGTCCAGTCCAACCCAGAAGAGGCCCACAGTGAGGACAGCAGCGCTGGACGCCTGGATCTGGATGACCAACCTGGGCCATCATGGATCTCCGGACAGTCGGTAACCCAGGAACAGTCCCATACCACCATAGAGCCTCCCCCCTCAGGAAACACCAGCACAGTACCTACCCAGCGGGCCAATACCTCTGTCCCCAGGACACGTCAATCAGCAGTGTGTCCACCACTACAGGGAACCCAGGCCACCCCACAAACACAGGACAATCAGGGACCTGGGGCCAGTGGCAGTGGGCACACGGTTCAGGGGACAGAGGCACAGGAAAACAGGGAAGCTGGGAGGACTGCTGTGAGACAGGGGGAGGACAGGCCCAGGGAACCGACTCTCCAGGAGGCACTCACCAACATCCTGGGAGCATACCACCATTCCCAGGAGACGATGGGCCAGATCCTGGACAAGTTGCAGGAGACCCAGTGACTGCAGGAGGAACAGTACCTGGGGATCGGGGAGAACTTGAAGGACATCAACACCACCCTGGTCTCCATTGCAGGGGTGCTGGCAGACATGGCCAAACCCTCGAGGGAGGCAGTGGCACACCACCGGGCCCCTGACACTATCCAAACCGATGAACAGCCTTCCACCTCCGCTGCTGCTAGTGGACAGGAGGCCCCACCACAGGACCAACAGGCCACCAGCACCCCACCCCCTGCAGAATGAGAACCACCCCGCAAACGGTCCCTACGATCCAGGCAGAAGCCAGAGAACATTGCCAAGACCCCAGCCAGGAAATAAGACTCTCCTGAATGTCACCCTTGTGTCCCACTCTGTCACCCTGTCCACCTTAAACTGCCATTGCTTCCCTTCCTATGCCCCCTTGGACAATGCACCTATGATCCACATAGATTGGAATCCATCCTGGACTTTCCTCCACCATCACCCCAGCCCATTGCACATCCCCCTCTAATCATTAGCACTTAAATAAACACCATATGAATAAATACAAGTATGGAGTCTGTCAAATCATTTAACCATGTATTCGTTTAACAAGCTTTAAACAATGCAATATAACTGTACAGTAATGTATACATAGAATGACCTGTAGTTGGCTGCAGTCAACACACCAGGAGCGATAGTGGAGCACAAATTTTTAAAATAGAGATGCAAAAGGGTACAGTAAGTGGCCATAGAAGTGGGAAAATCATCCTGCCAGTGACAATGTCAAACACAAAACTGTCAATGTAAAGTGCAATTACAGTGTCTTACCTGTGTGTCATTGGAAGTACTGTCCTAATATTTCACTTTTATTGTCCTCATCCTCATCCTCTGCCTTCTCACTTTCACTGTCCACAGGATCCACTGCTGCCACACGCACATCTCCAGAATCATCCTTCTGCAGAAAAGACGTGGCAACGTAAGGCATCACAAAGTGCAACATACAGCATGCCACGATGATCTGGCACACCTTCTTGGGTGAGTAGTACAGGGATCCAACTATTAGATGAAGTCAACAAAACCTGGCCTTCAGGAGGCCGAATGTCCTTTCTATTATTCTTCTTGTTCGGCCATGTACCTCATTGTAACGTTCCTCTGCACCTGCAAATATCGAGGGACAACTGTTAGACACACACTAACCCTTAGGGCCCACACCATACCCATACACCAACATCCCCTGGGTGGGAACCAGGGCTCACCTTTTAGCCACACCGGTGCCTCTGGAGTTGAGCCATCACATAAGTAATGCTATTCCTCAGGATAAAGGTATCATACACAGACCCAGGATACATTGCATTGATATGGGAGAGGTACTGGTCCACCAGGCAAATTATCTGTGCATTCATGGAGTGAAAGCTCTTTCGATTTCTGAACACCTGTTCAGTTCTCCGGGGGGGGGAGGAAATGCAATATATGTACCATCAATAGCCCCAATTATGTTGGGGATATGTCCCATTGCATAGAAATCAGCTTTCACTGTGGCCAAATTCGCCACCTGGGGGAAAACGATGTAGCTGCGCATGTGTTTAATCAGGTCAGACAATACTCTGGTCAGCACTATTGAAAACATTGGCTGAGACATTCCTGCTGCCAAGGAGGCGGTCGAAAACCGTAGTGCAAATGCTATTTGGATACCATTGGGCCCTATGGGTTACAATGGCCAATGGTGATGTACGCCAGTGTTGATGGTACGCACCACCGCAGACGTGACCACCATTTTCTATCTGTTCACCCACTTGCTACCAGACCTTCAACAGGAGAGGACCTACACTGCAAGTGCTGCTGTGACCTGTGTCTGGAACCGACCATGGCTTGTGTCACCCTGGGAAAGGGCCCCTGCCTTCACCGCTGTGGAGTTCGAGAGACTGGAAGATGGTGTCCTACCCCAGTACCGAATGCTGTATGGGCCTCTAGACCAACAGGTCAGTACACTGTGAGTACGATGCATGGGGCATGAATGCATGGAGTGCTGTGTGTGAGGGCCTCATGTGGGGGGGTTGGGGTAAGGGGCCTGGGCAGCGTGCTGCATGTATGGTGGGCAATGTCTGTGCATAAGGGGATGTGAGGGCTATGGTGGGCCATGAGTGTAACAGGCAGGACGGTCTAACTGATATCTTTTCCTATGTGTATTTCTCTACAGGTCAGCCCTCATCAGAAGAAGGGTATATGGCGTGCCATCGCCAAGGACGTGCGTACCCTGGGGGTCTATGGCAGGCGGAGCACCCACTGTCGCAAACAGTGGGAGGACCTGAGACGCTGGGCATGGAAGACGGCAGAGGCCCAGCTGGGGATGGCCTCCCAACGAGGAACCCTGACCCACCTGATGGCCTGCATACTGGCGGTGGCCTACCCGGAGCTTGATGGGCGCTTGGGGGCATCACAGCAGCCACAAGGGGGTGAGTACAGTGCCCCAATATGCTACATGCGCGTGGTGGGGTGGCATCCGGGTGGGGGATGTGGGCCTGTGGGTGCCCCGAGGCCAGGCCAGCCAGTGCAGGGTAGGGCTCATGTTGGGCAGGGTCTCATGTCAACCTCCTCCAAACACGCTAGAAGGCTTCCACTACTGGGCAGGGGTCTGTGGGTCTCAGGTATGCTGCAATTGGTGTTAGGTATTCCTGTCCATGGGCTGGTGACTAGCATTGTGACTGGTAGTGCATTGCCTAGTGTGTAGGGCTGTTCCCTGTGTGTGTGTGTAATGTACGCCTATGGTGGTGTTGTTGTCTCGTCCCCCCCTGTTTTTGTTTTGTCACCCTGTCCTTATGTGCATTATCATAATCTGGCGGAGGAGCTGAGGAGCCGGGGACAGGGACAGCTACATCCCACAGGGCCCAGGAGGCCGAATGCACCGATGGTGAGGGCACCAGTGAGACTGAGGACAAGGGGAGCACCACGGCGGAGACAGGAGGGAACAGTTTGGACAGGGATACCTCCTCCGATGGAAGCTCCCTGGTGGTGGCGGACACCTCTGTGCCCACCCCAACTACAGGTACAGCTGCCACCCCCAAACTAGCACTGCCCCACTGCGTGTTTCCCGTGCCCGCTCACCCAGGGGGGTGGGCATCTCCTTCACCCCAGGCACCTCAGGCCTTGCCCCAGTTAGCCCTGTTGCCCTGAGTGAGGAGGCTATTGACCTCCTGCGATCCATCTCTGTTGGGCAGTCAACCATTATGAATGCCATCCAGGGGCTGGCAGCCCATTTGCAACAAACAAATGCATCCCTGGAGTGCATTCACTCTGGCATGGCGGCCCAGCAGAGATCAATCCAGGCTCTGGCCTCCTCCCTAATGGCAGCCATTGTCCCTGGTTCTAGCCTTCCCTCTCCAACCTCCTCTGCCCAATCCCATTCTCCTCAACCCCAACCTATCCTAAGTACACAGGCAGACCAGCATGCACCCAGGACAACACACAGGAGTGGTTCAGGCAAACACAAGCACCACACATCATCCCACAGGCACTCACACAAACACCATCCAGATGCAGACATACCAACATCCACTGCCTCCACTTTGTCCCCCTCCTTCTCATCGTCCACCTCCCTCCCAGTAGCATCTACACTCACACCTGCATGCACTACATCCTCATCCACTACCACCATCATGCCTATCACTACACGCCCCTCACTGGCAGTCACCACTCCCACATCCATGCACACATCCCCTGTGTCCTCTCCCACTGTGCCTATGCCCCCTCCTCCCAAAGTACACAAACGCAGGCACTCAGACACCCAACAGACATCTACCTCACAACAGCATCCAGCCCAGCAGACACCTCCTAAAACCACTTCCTCTTCCTCCACTCCCAAACCTTCACCCTCTTCCCGCCCCAGTGTTCCTAAGATTATTTTCCTCTCTACCATTGACCTCTTCCCTACTCCTCCTCCCCTCGTCCTTTATATCAGGCCAGGGAAGATAACCCAGGTAAGCACCTCAGCCACCCAGTCCAGGGGCAGAGTAGTGTTGACAGCTACTGCAGGTTGGAGAGGATCCCGGGCACCAGGCAGCAACACTGACAGGGTGCCTGCACCAGGTGCATCAAGGAAGGGCAAGGAAGCACCACCAGCTGCGACTAGGAAGGGCAAGGAGGCACCACCAGCTGCAGGTGTGAAGGGCAAGGGGCAATCCCCGGCTGCTGACTGAAAGGGCAAGGGGCCTGCGCCAGCAGGCAGGAAGGACAGGAGACCATAGTTGTTCAGCCATCCGAGGCTCCAGGGGATGGGATGGAGCCTCCCCCACCACTCCTAGCACCGCCACCAGTACCACTGCCAGCAGCAGCAGCCCCAGTGGGCAGCCGTCTGAGGTTGCAGGGGATGGGCTGGAGCCTCCCCCCACCATTGCCAGCACAGCCACAAGCACCCCTGCCAGCAGCAGCAGCCCCAGTGGGCAGCCGTCCGAGGCTGCAGGGGATGGGTTGGAGCCTCGCCCACCACTGTCAGCACCAACACCAGCCCCACCACTGCCACCACTGAGCAGCCGTTACTGCCGGCGGACAGTGTGTAGTCCTGCCTCCATGGGCTTTTGTGCGCCCCTGCAAATCCAGTGGGTCTGACACCCAGGTCAGAGACTTTGACCTTGCACTCCCCAAGAGCTGCATGACAGGGCACAATGCCCCCTCCAGAACCAGTGGAAGAAGCCATCCACTCACCCAATCCTTCCCAGGATGAAGCACACTGGGCACAAAGCCCCCTCCAGAACCAGTGGAAGAAGCCATCCACTCACCCCATCCTTCCCAGGATGAAGTACACTGGGCGCAAGCTCCCCCTCCAGAACCAGTGGACAAGCCATCCACTAGAGAGACTGTGGCTTTGCACTCCCCAGGACCAAGAAGTGGGCAAACCACCCACTGGAAAGACTGTGGCCTTGCACTCCCCAGGACCAAGCAATGGGCAAACCACCCACTTGAGAGACTGTGGCTTTACAATCCCTAGGACATCGCACAGGGCATTTAGCCCCCTCCAGGACCAGTGGTGTTGTACCATCTTCCAGCTGAGGTGCCCCCCATTCCCTGTCTCCCTGAGGTAGTTGTGTATTTTCAACCTGATGCCCCTGCAGTGTTCTCTCCGTGTTGTTGCAGGAGTGAAGTGGGGCCTTGGCCCATGGACATTGAGGACTGGGCAGTGTCCCTCCATTTGTAAATATGTATATACATTTGTAATTTAATGCACTTATTCATGGATTTTTATCATATTACACTCACTTTCTTCCAATCATTTTGTCCTTGCATTATTCCTGAGGGGTACGTGGTGGATATGTAATGTTACTGCATCTGGTTGCGTGTATGGTTTTGGGTGTTGGGGTGTTGCGTGTTGCGTGTGTGTGCCACTCTCTTTTTCCTTCCCTCTCCCTTGTGTGCTAGGCGGCTATACTCACGTGGTCGTCTTCGGCGGCACTGGTGTTCGTAATGCAGGAAAAGGTAGATGAGCATGGGAAATATGTGCAACTCGGACTCCATGTCGTGGTGGTTGTTCCCTGAGTCTCCAGAGGTGAGTCCTTTGACCTCTGTGTTCTGTTTCCGCCGTGCTTTTGATGTCGTTGATACCGCCTCGGAAAAGCTGGGGGATAGGTTGGTCATAATGCAGTGGGCGGTACATTGTCTTCTGCCTGGCTGTTGGCTGTTACCAACACGGTGCTTGTTGCTACTGCCGTGGCAGTCGGTGTGTTAAAGTGGCTGTCTGTCTGAGCGGTTTCCCCTGTGGTCATAATTCAATTTTTGTTACCGCTGGCCTGTTGGCGGTATTACCGCCACTTTATCACTGATTGCCAGGGTTGTAATGTGGGCCTATATGTCCTACCTTAACCATACACTGCACCCTAGGGCCTACCTTAGGGGTGTCTTACATGTAAGAAAAGGGAAGGTTTAGGCCTGGCACGTGGGTACACTTTCCTAGTCGAATTCACAGTTAAAACTGCACACACAGACACTGCAGTGGCAGGTCTGAGACATGATTACAGAGATAGGTATGTGGATGGCACAACCAGTGCTGTTGGCCCACTAGTAGCATTTGGTTTACAGGCCCTTGGCACCTGTACTAGGGACTTACTAGTAAATCAAATATGCCAATCAGGGATAAGCCAATTACATACACATGCTGTATAGGAGCACTTGCACTTTAGCACTGGTTGGCAGTGGTAAAGTGCCCAGGGAAACAGAGGCAAAAAGTTAGGGGAAACCATGCCAAGAATGAAAAGTCTAACAGGTATTCATACATTTTAATATATCCTCACTAGCTCAAAGAGTGTACCTTTCAAATAGTTATCACGAAAAGAGGGTCAAGAACTCAATAGAAACTTAAGGCCTCATCACGAGGCTGGCGATCCAGTCTGCCAGCTTTGGGTTGACAGTTGGACAGCCTCTACTGTGGTGGTCTGACCGCCATATTACAACACTGACAGGTAGACCCGCCAGGTGACCACCACCATGGCAGGAGTGTGGTTCCCGAAGGGCCGACGATGGCAGGAGTTGTAACCAGCCTGGGCAGCAATGAACTTAGTACCGCCTGGCTGATGACAATCCCACTTTCTGCCAGCTTTCCATGGTTGTCACCATGCCATGGATAGGCTGGTGGAAAGCCAGTGTAGGGGGCCACAGGGGACTCCCCTGCCCAGCACCATTGATATGCACACTGTCTGCTTTGCAGAAAGTGAGCATTCCGATGGTGCTGGGGTGCTACAATAATGGCCTTGGCTCCCCTAAGGGAGCCAAGATCAATATCATAGCACTGTTCCCGCCGGGCAGCCCGGCAAAGATGTGGACAAAGACAAAGAAGTGGATTTGAAGGGTTAATTGGCTAACTTACTGTTAAACTGCAGTAAAAAAAAAGCAAGAAGCCCACTTTCTTGAAGGTGCCCAGCTGACCAGTTTCAACTGGACCTGACCTAGACCTAGGCTGCTTCTGTTGGAGTGAGTCCTGCCCCTCCCCCCCAAGTGCTGTTCTACAGGTCCTAGAACCCTTGGCTGCTGTCAGAGTGTACTCTTTCTGCCAAACCCTAGAAGTTGGGACTTAGAAACAACCTGACAGCCAATATGCTGATTGTGCATAGTAGGTGGGCCTGACTTCACTGTAGCTCCCGTTTGTCACAGTTTCGGGCGGGTCTTTTCAGGACTCTGGTAGGGGCACCCCTGGAGGTCACAGAATATCTCCCAAGGAGGTAGTGTACCGAAGCAGAAAAGCAGCTAAAGGCATACACGGAGAAAGGAAAGCTATGGTAAGGCACAGAAAACAGGAAAGTGAAGGCAGAGCAACCTTAGTGTGAACAAACAAGGAACAGATCAGTAATGGACAAACACGCTGGGGTTATCACTAAGGTTGTACACAGGGTAGGGCTCAGAACTTCCCACAGCAACAGGGACCATCAATGTCTCTGTGCAGATTACTCTTACAGATAGTCACCCCGCAAGTTCCATAGAAAGGAGGCAGCAGAAGTGATTCTGTCTCTGGACCCTTAGGGCACAAACAAGGATTGTACCTACATACTCAAGATTAGCCCTTGTGGGTCCAGCTGGAAACACAGTGGCAATTCCTGGAGAACAGTAATAGTACACTGTCACTGTTAGGCACTAAAGACTACATACAACACTAGACAAAGGATGGGGGCTGGAATTTCCTCCTGGAAACCAGGAGCCAACCCTAGTACAAACGAAAACACTTATACACAGTTGAGGACTGATAGTACACTTACCAGACACGATAACCCAAGAAGAGACAGAAACAGAAGGAGCAAACTAGGAGGCAAAGGCAGGAACAGGCTCATGCTGAAGCAAAGGCAGGAACATGACTGAAATAACAGGGTGCAGGCTCTTGCTGGAACAAGCAGGAACAGTACTGGGAAACAGAGAGCAGGCTCTGGCAGGAACAAGCAAGAACAGGACTGGAATACAGGGAGCTGGAACAAGCAGGAACAGGACTGGGAAACAGAGAGCAGGTACAGACTAAAACAAGGCAGGAACAGGGCTAAGAAACAGGGAGCAGGCTCTTGTTAGAACAAGCAGGAAAAGGATTGGGAAAACAGAGAGCAGATGTAGGCTGAAGCAGAACAGGAACAGGACTAGAACACAATCCAACAAGGGGTCTGGTACACAAAGGAATCGAACTCCAACGCACGACAAGGAGCTTCAGGGAATGGCAGAGAGATCACAGGTGTGTGCAGTTTCAGTCTCTCACAAGTCCTGGAGGAGAGAATCCAGTATAAAGGAACAACCGAACTTTTCCCATGGGAAGCAATGGACAGAGGATTTCAGGTCTTACCGACTACCAGGCAGTTCTTCTATAGCATGCCATATCGAAAAGGGAATCAAACAGGAGTCAGAAAGCAACTCTGGGTGCGTGTTAATGATGATACCCATGCTACAGATGGTCCATTAAGAGTGCCCCCTAGAGATGGGACGACAGAGTCGTAACACCGCTGCATTCTCCATTCGACATCTAGATCCATTGATTATGAGCCTGCTTTGGCTCCATCTCACAGCTTTCCTTGACACCGCCGTGGATGAGGACCTGATCAACGAAAACCAGAACTTTTCTTGCCATCATGGAGGACCAGGTCCCTGTACCTGAAGACTGATTGATCGCTGTTGGCCCTAACGTTCGACTTTCCATTAGACAAGGGAGACCAGTTACCCACGTTTGACACTTTGTCCTTTATGGTGCTATTTTTATTTACTATCATAAAAATCATATCTCTATTTCCCTTTATTGCATTTTTGTCATTTTGGTGTCATTTAGTTCATTAACATTCTCTATTTTCATAAATTGGAGTAGGATTTTTAGTGTGTTGTATTTTTGACTTTTTAACTGTTTTGGTACTTCCAAATGCTTTACACATTTTCCTAAGTTAAGCATATCTGATCTGTGCATAGCTACCGGAGGTTGGGCTCAAGTTGAAATCACTGAACGTTTACTAGACCTAACAAGAATAGTGACATTATTATTTGTGGGTGGATACCATCCATGCCAATTAATATTCCTCTTTCTCAAAGGTACTGTGCAAAAATATACACTAAAAAATAAATATCACAAAAAGACAAGCACTTTAATTGAGTGCAAAACATGTTTGAGAAGAGAAATGAAACACAGGGAAAGAAGACACATCACTGAAAAAAAAGGGGAAAATATTCCAGTTTTTGGGAGCCATCAGTCAGAAAGACCGAAAACATGATTGGCGGGGCAAGGAGTGACTAGTCTAATATGAGTAAAAAACAGAGGCAAAAAAGAGTGTTAAAAGAGATTAGTGATAGTGGATAACGACTGTGAAAAACAGTGAAGGAGGAGGAACAAGTTAAGGGTCTGCCAGAAAGCAGTACTATGGGAAAGAGAGGGATGGACAGTCACAAAGAGCTGAAACAGAGGATGAATAGAAGTACGGGATCAAAGTAAAAGAATAGTGAAAGTAGCCCAGATGCAAACATGTAACTCATGATGATGAGTTTTGCAACATTACAAGTGTGTAAATGGAGAGTTTGCTGGTATCATGTAGCTGGCAACAAGTGCAAGCAATTGAAGAGATGTGGTTGGAGAAAGGTGGCAACAGAACAAAACTAAGACATATGTTAAAAATATAGAGAGCTGGAACGAGAAGAAAGATGGAAATTAATACAGACCAGTGGAAAACAAGCCTAGCATAAACTTCTGGAAAGATCAGAATTAAGGTCTAGAGGGGTTTAGAAAAAAAGAGGTCTATTTCTATACAGTGGATAGGTAATTTGGCATTCTATTGCAAACATTTGAGTCAAACAAGGGCAGAGGCACCTAGCTCTGAGAATCATCTGCATATTAATGGCAAGAGCTGCAAAAAGAAGAAATGATAGACACGAGAAAAAATTTAGATATAGAAGAAATATGATCCAATAATGGAGCATTCTTTAGAAGAAGTGTGCTAGATGGCTGCTGAGCCAACAAAATGATAAAATCAGAGTCGACATCTCTAGAAGGGCAGAACCAAATATCACAGGAGAGAAAACAGAGGAAAAGAAAGTAGTGTGGTCAACTAAGTTGAGAGCAGCATGAAAAAGAGATGATTTTAAAATTGATTGCTTATGCAAGAGATTTGTTGCAGAGAACAGAGCTGTTTCAACAGAGTGAATAGAACAGACGTCAGACTGGAATAGAGAGAGAATATAATGTAAGTGAAAGAAGAAAGCTGATTAAAGGCAATGTACTGTAGGGGCTGGGCCCCTATTGAATGCATGGCAGAGTGATGAAATAGTCCCTCTACAACAAGATACTCCCTCCCCACTTCGGCAGGGGAAAATGTGAGGGTAATGTTCATTCAATGTCATTGACTCCATTTACAAGTCACGAGGGGTCACAGTTGTGAGCCCTGACTTGTCCCTTGCGACCCCTGTCACTCTCTTTGTGACCCCTGGCGTCAGTGGTGGCAAAGGCAATGCCAAGAACAGGAGGTAAACAGGGTTGTGATGTGGACTGTTTACTTTCTGCAGCTCCAAATACAACATCAGACATTAACTTCTTGTCTCTGCACAACATATGCATAAAGCAGTTCAAACTATACTCTACTTATTAAAGAAAGACATTTTATAAATAATATACATGTTGTTCTAATAGCCTTATAGCCCACTGTAGCTGGGCCATACCAGCATTAAAGTCCTGTTGCCTTGTTAAACGCTGGAGCTAGCCTTTAACGGGCAGTATAGCCCAGTACAGCAGCCTACAAGGCTATAATTTATGTCAATAACCTAGATCACATTCAATATATACTATACATAAAGAAATACACAAGGGCAAAATCACTATTGTTTTTTAAATCTTTTTTCATACATTTTATTTCTAGGGTATACACTAGAAAAACCTTTAAATCATGAGAGTTTGTTATATAAATAATTTGGCTTTCCAGTGTTGTTTTATGTTTTGTGGTTCCATCAAACACATACTTTTTCATGCAATAAAAAGAGAAATGTGTAATGTTTCAAATATCAACACCCTATTTAAAATGTTGGTCGTATATAAAATGGACATTTATGTGTGTTAGTCTTATGTAATTGTGCACCGAAAAGGTTCTCAGGTTGTCGATTAGTTCACAGTACGATGTCCTCATCATCCAGCTCATCAGATATCGAAAATGTTGCATCTTCTTCTCCAGTCAGTGTCTCTATTGTTTGAGTCCTGGGAAAGTACATCTCGTCTGCTCTACACAGTATGTGTTGTAAATTTGATCCCCTCATCTCCTGTCCGTCTGTGCATTGCAGAAAATTCTAGCTAAGCAGACTTTATTAACAACGAGTAGTTCAGGATCAGTTCGGCACATTGGCTTCTCTACATTGCATGATTATTCTGCTGCGGCATGAGGCCTGGCAAAACTAGGCCACAACTTCGGCTGTTAGCTCTACAATATAATGCAAAACATACGTTATACATATTAATATGACATATTACTACATTATTATTATTAGTACACATTTTCAACATTTCACATATTTTTTATAAAGTGGGACAAGATGGCCACAGCACACAGAGAGTAATGTCCAACAGTAAAACGAGAATAGGTAATCCTGGTGTCGTAATGAGTTGGGAGAAGTATGAAGTTGAAGCGAGTCTCAAATCCTGTTTGCAGATGGTATCTTTATTTGTAAGTGTTCGAAATCATTGAGTCATCATGGAGATACAGCCAACACGTGTTTCGTCACACAGGTGACTTCATCAAGGCTGGGGCAGTTAGCCAATATGGGTGATGGTAGTACTTGGTAGAGAAGTTGCTCAATGATTGATTGGGCTTAGTATAGTCATAAAGCTGTAATTAGTATGGCTGCGCCAAGCAGCTGTAGGTGCGTAGGTGGGGAGCTTGTATGATACTGCAGATAGAGGAGGCCCTGATAAGCCTGTCACCATAACCGGGAAGCAGAATGGCGGTGAGCTCAGAGTGAACGCGAGGTCATGGTCACTCTGAGCTCACCGCCATTCTGCTTCCCGGTTATGGTGACAGGCTTATCAGGGCCTCCTCTATCTGCAGTATCATACAAGCTCCCCACCTACGCACCTACAGCTGCTTGGCGCAGCCATACTAATTACAGTTTTATGACTATACTAAGCCCAATCAATCATTGAGCAACTTCTCTACCAAGTACTACCATCACCCATATTGGCTAACTGCCCCAGCCTTGATGAAGTCACCTGTGTGACGAAACACGTGTTGGCTGTATCTCCATGATGACTCAATGATTTCGAACACTTACAAATAAAGATACCATCTGCAAACAGGATTTGAGACTCGCTTCAACTTCATACTTCTCCCAACTCATTACGACACCAGGATTACCTATTCTCGTTTTACTGTTGGACATTACTCTCTGTGTGCTGTGGCCATCTTGTCCCACTTTGTTCTAGGGTACTTCTAGCACCCGTTTGGTGCCTACCGGGTAGTAAGGCACCGGGCCGCTTTGCACCAAACTTCGCTTATACTTCTGTATTCCGTAAAACTTTTTGTTTACTACCTAGAGGTGCGGCGCCTCTCACCCTTACTACCCTCTTTTCTCTCACATATTTTTTATAATTTTAGTACAGCTCGTGCATTTTGGTAGCCACTCTACATGGGCACATTTTCAAATGTACACATCAATTTTTCAATGTTTACTTTTTCTATCATTTTCTTGTTAATTAAAATGCATAAACACTCATTAATAATTTCTAATTAACATATCTTCTTCAACAATGACAAGATCTCTGGTGGGATGACTTTGTTGCTTACTAGCTCAGAGCTTTCAGTCACCTCCATTTCCCATCTCCACGGTTCACAGAATTCCCCCTAATGAAGAACCTTCCTCTGCTGAATAATAACCTAGCAGCAAAGAAACCCTGCCATAGTGATCGTATAGTGGAGGTAATTCTACAATGGACACTAGCCTGATACTGCAAAATTCTATATTGGTGAATTTTGCAGTTGTCCCACACCCCAGAGGTTTTTCCATTATTAGCCAATATTACTGATAATGCTCTAGGAGCGTGCTAGGAGGTGACTGTGATTAACACTTATAGAAAGCAGATAGCTCATGTCAGAATTTCTCGCAAGATTGAAGTTATATGGAGCATGCCACTCATAATCCTCACTGTTGAATTTGCTTGACTTGGCATCTCCAAGACAAGAGGTCAATGTCACTACCCTAATCTGCTTCAAGCTTTTGATGCTCACATCATTCTTACCTTACTGGAGATATCCTTCCACCAAGATGGTGCGCCTTTCTGTTCCTTGCCAGCATATTCATCAGCATATTACAGAGTAATCTCGAATTGGTATAGAAGAGCCATGTACAAATGCTATACAAGTCACACCTCCATGATACGTTCTAGCATTTGGTGAATTTAGCAGGCAAACTTACCGATATGAGCGTGAAGCTGCTAGATGGTTTAAATGTTCTGCTTAATCAGCTCATCTTGCAGCACTTCCAGTGATTCTTTAGCATAAATCCTTGCTGGTTCTAGAATTGAGCACTCAGTTTTCATAGCCCATTCGTATTTGTAAAATCATTGTTGTGAAATCGGTTTAACATAACTGTTTCCAAAGGTTGTATGTCGGAACGACGCCTGCCGGAACAACGAATGCCAGAACAACGAGGTCGGAACAACGACCTCGTTGTTACCACTAATGCCTTTACCACGAATGCCTTAACAACGATTTTTCGTTGTAAAGGCATTCCTGGTAAAGGCATTAGTGATAGGCATCCATTGTTCCTGCATGCGCCCCCCCTGGCCCCCACCCCACCCCTAAAAATTACCACGACCCCCCCTAAAACCACACCAACCCCCCACCCTTGCCCCTAAAACTACCCCCGCCCGCCCCTAAAACTGACCCCCACCCTACCCCCAAAACCTAAAACAACCCCAACCCCCACCCCATCCCTGAAGCCTAAAGTACCACCACCACTAAAACTACTCCGAGCCCCCCACCCTGCCCCTAAACCTAAACCCCCAACCCACCCCTACATTTACCCGACCCCCCCAACCCACCCCTAAAACCTAAAACCCCAACCCCCCACCCCCACCCCTAAAACTGACCCCCACCCTACCCCCAAAACCTAAAACAACCCCCACCCAATCCCTGAAACCTAAAGTACCCCAACCCCCACCTCTAAAACTACTCCGAGCCCCCCACTCTGCCCCTAAACCTCAACCCCCCCAACCCCCCACCCCGCCCCTATAATTACCCGACCCCCACCCCTAAAACCTAAAACCCCAACACCCACCCCGCCCCTAAACCAGAAAATACCCCGACCCCACCACCCCCGGCCCTAAACCTGAAACCTAAAGTACCCCAACCCCCACCCCTAAAACTACTCCGAGCCCCCCACCCTGCCCCTAAACCTAAACCCCCCTAACCCCCCACCCCGCCCCTAAAATGACCCGACCCCCAACCCACCCCTAAAACCTAAAACCCCAACCCCCCACCCGCCCCTAAAACTGACCCCCACCCTACCCCCAAAACCTAAAACAACCCCAACCCCACCCCATCCCTGAAACCTAAAGTACCCCAACTCCCACCCCTAAAACTACTCCGAGCCCCCCACCCTGCCCCTAAACCTAAACCCCCCAAACCCTCTTCCCCGCCCCTAAAATTACCCGACCCCCAACCCACCCCTAAAACCTAAAACCCCAACCCCCACCCCACCCCTAAACTAGAAAATACCCTGACCCCACCACCCCCGGCCCTAAACCTAAAACCCCGACCCCCCACCCCCGCCCCTAAACCAGAAAATACCCGAGCCCCCAACCCTGGCCCTAAACCTAAAACCCCGACCCCCCACCCCCGCCCCCCAAACAGAAAATACCCCGACCCCCCACCCCGGCCCTAAAACTTAAACCCCGACCCCCCACCCCTAAAACAGAAAATACCCCGACCTCCCACCCCCGGCCCTAAAACTTAAACCCCAACCCCCCACCCCCACCCCACTTACCTGAATCGTCGCCTCGTCGCGTCGTCCTCCTCAGCCGACTCCCTTGTTTGTGCCTTAACCACGCATGTGCGTTGTTCAGCACATGCGTGGTTAAGGCACAAAATAACGAAGTCGTGGATAAGGAAAGCGGTGTTCCGCTTTCGTTAACCAGGACTTCGTTGTTCGGGAGTCGGCCTTAAGGCCGTTTACCGTTTCCAAAGAGCCTCCCACTGTTCATTACACGTTCTGCCTACTTCCTGGTAGATCTGTTAGGGCTTACTATGAATGGGTTTCGCAGTTTAGTGTCTAGTTCACTTCTCTCTCTCTCCAATGGGAGAAACATGAGGTCTCATTTCTCTACAGAAGTGACTGCTAACACTGAGACAGTGGGTTCAGTAAAGCTGAATTAGTGGTATTGGCTCCTGCACCCAGATTTGAATGTCTTTTCTTTGTTGCTACAAGCTGTAGATTTCTGTGCTTGTGACAGGAAAAAATACGCACCTTCTCAAACCAAAGTAGACATGAAGTATGTTCTCTCCTTAACCAATTCCTTATAGTATTGTAATGGATTTGATTAACATTTAGAGGACATATGCTTTTTGGCAAAATGTTTAGTATCAGTTTCAACCAAAAGCAGAATTATTATTAACTTTCAAATTAATTGTTGCTACTCTGTTTGCGAAAGATCTAAAGTATCTATCATACTCATATGTCACCAATCACCAAACAAAGTTAGAATTTCAATAAGCTAAAAAGGGGAACATGCTATGTTCGGCCAAATTTCACAAACACAGATGATTTGGGTACATCCACAATTCCAGTACCGAAGTATAGGTCACGCAGAATGATAACCAAACGCACAATAGCTCAGTCTTCAGTTGAAATGCACTGGGCTTCCTGGACTATCTCTACGATAACATTGACTATAAGAGCCCTTTTATCATGTTGAAAAATAGTTTTGCCTAGCAACTGTTCTATTTTATCTGCTCATGCGTGTACAGCCTCATGACGAGGGCTCTAGATTTAGATCGGGATTCCTCCCTCAATGGTAGCGCTGACTCCAGAAGGGGTTGGGATTCTGGGAAATTACAAGGTGTGCCTTGAGAGTTGTTAGAGCGTCGGACCTTAATGAGTAAACTTATAAGGGGACGCAAATAGGTCGATGAACCTTTTGACTCGTATTAAGAAGTTCTTACCATAGCTCCAGTACATAATCAATAATCAATACACAATGATCAACAATCAGTAATCAATAAAATCAATATTCAATGGAGTCAGTAATTGTCACACACCATGACCTTTTAGCCATGAATAACCACACTTTTATTAAAAGTTTAGTAAGTTTATTTTCCTTATATTACCAATACTAAAGTCATGTATATTAATCTCAAAATTAAATGAAACACATATAAGAACAATACTGGTTGTCCAAAGTGGCGGAAGAAATGGAATCTAATCAAAGCCTGAACGACAACAAATTCTAGAGCAGCAGTGCAAATCAATAATAGAGTCAGTTGCGACAAAGTTATAACATACATGAAATTCAACAAGGTAAATCATCAATCATTAGTCCCTGTAATTGTCAGTCATTTGTGAGTGCCCTTAACTAACCTCAGATTAGCATCTGCATGTTGGGCTTCATGCAAAACAATTTAGAATACAAATTTAGGAAAAACATCTAACTATGGGTCTGTCAAAACAGCGCAGTTGGTACCTAGAAAGAAAAAGCATAAAATGCATAACAATCATGTATCATCATATTGACCTATCCTCGGTATGGGTCACCAAAGCAGAATCAGTCTTCGTCCTCAGGTCATCAGTCGATCAGCAAAGCATCAGGCTCTCAGTCAGAGAGTATGAGCCCAATGACAGAATGAATCTCGAACCTCACCTCTAAAGTTGTACATTTATACTTTATCCAATAATGTTTCTACACCAAATCTATGAATTCTAATATTTCACTCTTCACATGAAGTTGATTGGTTCACTTTACGCTGTCCTCATCATCCGGCTCATCAGGTAACAATATTGTTGCATCTTCAGCTCCAGTCAGTGTCTTCATTGTTCTCGTCCTGGGAAAGTACATCTCACACATTACACATAAGTTGTTACACTAGCGGGAACATCATTTCCTTGCAGTCGGTTCTCACGAAAAGCTTCTGTTAAGCACTTTAAACAAGACAATGGACATTTTACAGTTTAATTCATTCGGTAGGCATTTTTATTAACCACTGAGAAATACAGCTTCCGCATGAGGCCTGGCAAGACTAGGACAAGAAACTCGCTAAGTTAAGGCCTACAATTAATAAAACTAGAGCACACTTCATAACCCTTAATATATCATATTACTACATTAGTCTAATACATTTTCAATATTTCATAAGTATTAATCATCAATTTAGCACATTTTGTGAAGACTGCTGGCCATTCTTCGAGGTCACATTTTCAAACGCGTGCATTATTTTCTACGTTATTCATTTTCTACATAAATGCATTATGAAAAATACATAATACTCATTAATACATTTCAAATTAAAACACCTGCACTAGCAGAGTTTCAGTTGATTCTCTCAGTTACTCCTTAGTTTTCCCCAAAGTTTCGCCCAGACATTTCAGCTCCTTTCAAAAGCCAGTGTGTCAGGGTGAAATACACTAGATCTTTGGAGTTACTACAGGCTTGAAGTCCAGCTGGGGCAGTGTGAGACTGATGAATATTAGTTGTGGAGAATGATTGTCCACTACAAGTAATAATGGCACTATCCTTGTTAAGTCCAGTAAAAGTTTTACTAATTTAAACCTGAGCTCAACCACTGTTAGCTGACAGAGCAGACAGGATTAACTTAAGAAAAATATGTAAAGCACTTAAAAGTACCAAAACAGTTCAAACATTGAAAATACAACACAATGAAAATCCCACACCACTTTCTGAAATGAAGAAAATTTTAATGAACTAAGGGCCAGATGTAGCAAACGATTGCGACTCGCAAACGGGCCGAATCGCAATTTGCGACAGTGCAAAATCGGAAATGGGATGCAAAAAGCCCATTTCCGACTCGCAAAAAGCGATGGGACCCGTTTGCGAGTCGCATCCGGTGCGACCCCATTTTGCGAACCGCAAATTGCATGTCGCAATTTGCGAGTCGCAACCCATATGCAATTGCAACTCGCAAATTGCGACTAGTCGCAAAAAGCCCAGTTTGCATGTCCCATTTACCACTTACTCAGAGCAGGTGGTAACCATTACCAAAGTATAAAAGGGGACCCAGAAGGCATCTGGGTTACTCAAGATGGCGGAGATATACCTGATAGCAGTGAGGAGGAGAGTCTACGCAGCCCAGCAGAGGAGGAGGAGGGGCCACAGACAGGAGAAGATATGTAGAACCAGGCAGACTCTTTTTCAGCAAACTGAAGAGGAGATCTATGACAAATACCGCCTTAGCAGCGCAGCCATTCTAGAATTAATAGATTTACTGAAACCACAGCTAGAACACAAGACTCTGCGTGGCTGCGCCATCCCTACGCATGTGCAAGTACTATGCGCACTGCACCTCTTGGCCTCAGGGAGCTATCAGGGGGTCATTGCCGTGGCAGGTGGGGTATCCCAAAGTGCAGTGTCAAGGTTCCTCAGGGCATTCCTAGATGCCTTAGTCACGCACATGTCTCACTTCATATACTTACCAAGGAATGAGGCAGAAATTAACAGCACCAAGCTGGACTTTTACCGCATTGCCCACTTTCCTCACGTCATAGGGAGTGTAGATGGGACACACATTCAAATATGCCCCCCTGCTAATCTGGAACACATTTTCCGCAACAGGAAGTGTACCCACTCATTCAACATATAGGTTGTTTGTGATGCCCATTATGTCATCACGGACATCGTAGCTAAGTTTCCTGGCAGTACCCATGACTCATACATTTTTAGGCATAGTGGGATACATCAACGCCTTGAAAGTGGGGAATTTGGAGACGGTTACCTCCTAGGTAGAGCCGCAGACACTTGCAGACATACACACAGGTCACTGTGCACGACTATCTGGACTTCCTAACAGTGTACTTTTGTGCCCAACAGGTGACAGTGCATATGCTCTCAGGGCTTGGATCATGACTCCGTTTTTAACACCCAGAACTGAATCAGAGAGGCAATACAACAGTGCGCATAAGAGGACCAGGAACCTGATCGAGCGCACCTTCGGACTGCTGAAGGCAAGATTCAGATGCCTCCACCGCAGTGGAGGCGCCCTCCAATACACCCCCATTACCGCTTTCAAAATTGTGGTCGCATGCGCCATCCTCCACAACATAGCCACCCGACGTGGGCTACCTCTCACCCCTGCAGACCCAGATCCTGATGATGAAGAGCAAGAACAACCACATCGCCATCATGGGGATAGGAGTCTAGCTAATCAAGGCAGACTGAGACGGGACCACATTGCAACGCAATATTTTGGACGGTACGTGTCAACTCCCACCATACTCACCTATTAACCAAAAACTCCATTTGTTAAGTGGAACAAAAATAACTGTTTTATTAATGTCATGAAGAAACTATATACAAGTAGAAATTGTCCATGGGCAGGAAAATGCCAACCAGTCATGTGGCACATTAACGCCATGTGCCACATTAATCTGTCCTGGCTGTTATCTATGATCTCCTGCCCCTCCTGCCAGCCTGGCTGGTCCCTGCTGCGTCCATGGTGCTGTGCCTACCACTCCTCAGCACCCTACTGTCAGTGGCAGAGACACTGCTCACTGTTGAGCCCTCCTCACTGTCTTGGGGTGTTTACCCGGTGGCCCTCGACATCTCCCGTGTCTCCATAAGTTCAACTATGTGGGTGAGACGTCCCAGGCCCCTGGCAACATCCCCAGCAAAATGGCCCATCTCTATTTGCAGGCCAACTGTCCTCCTCGACAGGCCTGTTGTATTGATGGCTAGCCTGCCGATATGTGTGGCCATCCTGTCCAGTCTTAGCATTATCTGGCGATCTCTGCGCCGCCCAGCCTCTGCCTGGCCCAGCAGTCCGGCCGCCAGTTCCCTGATGGCAAGGGCAATGTCCCCAGTGTTCTGGCACATCTGGTCCATGCGTCTGTTGAGGTGCTGCATGCTTGCATGGTTGTGTCTAACAAAGCGGTGCAGCACACCACTAATCCTGCCCAATGTTCTGTTCTGCAGGCGCTGACCCCGCAGCAGATGTGCCTCACTGCTGGTTGGAGGAAGTATCCCGGATCCAGATGGTCTTGCCCTGCGCCGCCTGTGCAGCGGTGGCTGCCCTGTGCTCACACCTGTATCCTCCCTGCCTGTTGCTGGGGCAGCTCCTGGTGTGATTGTTGCAGCAGGCGTTACCACTGCAGGAATGCTGCTGACTGTGCAGGTGGGGGTGGTGGCAGGTCCTGGGGTGTCCTCCTGGGCCTGGGTGGTTGGGGTGTTGGGGGTGTCTTGCTGGAGACCTGTGGGACATGGGGAACACACTGTCAGTGTCTAGTATCTATTGCACAATTCCTAATAAACATTTGCCTTTGAACTGCCTCTTTGACTACATTTCCCATAACGCATCATTCTGGCTTTTTCTACCCTGAAATGGAGCTAATTTGGTTGTGCATGCACCTGTGTACATGGTGGGTGGGGTATGACATTGATAGGGGTACAGGCTTATCACATGGTACTCACCGGTTGATGTGCTGGGCTCTGAGGTGTCCAGGTCCCCAAATCCACACACTGCCTCCTGCTCAAATGTTTCCTCAACCCTTTCTTCCAGGGGTGTGGGTGGTGGCACAGATGATGGTCCCCCTCCAGTGCCTCTAATCTCCCGGAGCCTTTCTGCCACCCTCTCCTTGGTCCGGGAGCGGAGGTCATACCACCTCTTCTTTATGTCCTCAATTGTCCTGTGGCTCACACCCAGGGAATTAATTTTTTCTTGCATGTCCTCCCAGAGTTTCTTTTTGGTTGCCTCAGGAACAGTGAGGGCTGCTCTCCCAAAGAGCTCATCATGGTGCTGACAGCATTCCTCAGTCAGCACCTCCAGCTCCCTCTCAGAAAATTTGATTTTTCTTTTTCGTGGGGTTCCCTCCATGGCTGCTGCTGCTTGTTCAGTGTGAAGACTGGCAGTTATAAAACGGTGTGGTCCTGCCTCCTCCCAGGTGTATTTGTTAACTTCTTGGCTGTGATGTCATCATCATGTGCCAGGAAGTGTTTCCAGAGTGTTCTGGTATGCTTTCTGGAGTGTTCTGCTGCACCTGCAAGCAATTTTGAAGGTAATCGCAATTTGCGACACCCACTCGCTAATTGCGAGTTCGTTTTTTGCACACTCGCAAACAGCGACCTCGCAAACTGCGGACTCGCACACAGCGTTGCGAGTCCGGCTGCGAGTCGCAAAATCGGATCGCTTTTTTTTCTGACATTCCAATTTGCGACTCGCATTTTGCGAGTCGCATCAACTCGCAAAATGCGAGTCGCAATTTTTATTTTTGCTACATCTGGCCCTAAATGAGAACAAAATCACAAAAATCCAACAAGGTAAGCAATAGATATGAATTTCTAAAGTTTTAGATAAAAATACTTCCAAAAAGCACAAAACGCCTACCACTGGCAACTGGTCCCACTAGTCTGGGATGAGGGTAAGTTTTAAGGCCAACTGTAATGGAACATGGGTTGGATACAGATACCAGGTTCATCCCAGTCAGAAGTTTTGCCTTCTCAGTTTGTCTCTGAAATGAAACTCAAAAAGCATAAGCCGGGCAAAGCAGCAGGCTGTGGCCAATATGGGTTCCACGAGGCCGGATAGCCATTGGATGAAGTTCTGGTGAAGCAGCTGACTTTTGAAACTCTGAAGAAATTCAATATTTGTGCCTAAGGAAGGTCCCTCTCCAGATCGTTACTTTTGTTTTTGTCATCTTTGCCTGCTGAAGATTTCTATCTTCAGACTTAGGGCCTGATTGAGAGTTTGTTAGACGGGTTACTCCGTCACAAACATGACGGATATCCGGTCAGCCATATTACAAGTTCCATGACATATAATTGAATCATAATACGGCAGACATGATATCAGTCATGTTTGTGATGGAGTAACACCAACGCCAAACTCTAAATCAGGCCCTTAGTCACTTTTTTGGAGCTCACATTGCTTCAGTGGGGCAAAGTTGAAATCAAACAGGGATCCCCAAGGCCGGAGACCTCCTCTGTGACATCCCACTGAAACAGATTTGCTGCTGTGGAAAAGGTTCAAGTGGGAGCAAACAGAATGTTTAACACCAAAGGCAATGCACCTTTGTACAATTGACTTGGCAGGTTTGTCCCAGTTCTCTATTGATTCACCAGGCAAAAATCTTTGAGAACATTTCTGAGTTCCAGCTTTTAGGGTTAGGCATGAGGAGTACACTCTATCACTTACCTCTAAGTGATGTCTAGGACCATAGGGACACTACTTAGAGGTCAGGAGTCACTCCAGAAGAGGGGACCAGCAAGGTCCAGGGAAGATCCAGTTGGATCTGGTTGGCTGAGTTCTCATTAAAGTGGACTTCCTGCATCTTTTGTTTCCATGTAGCTTAACAGGAAGTCAGCCAGAACTGACCCTTGGAGTCCACTTCTCAGTTCCACATCTCAGTCCTGGATATAAGCAAGAGCAGATGAAGCCCTTGGGGGTGTGTGCCTCACAGAGCACAACAGAAGGTGCAGTCCTTCTTTCTTTCAAGAGCCAAAAGTGTTCTGAAGAGGGTACTGGAGGTGCCACATTTATGCCCAGTGCAGTGCTTAATACTTAACAGACAATGGGGCCACCTTTTTGGAGTACCTGGATTAGAGACTGCCTTAAATAACAATCCCATGATGATCTATAGGAGGGGACCTACCCTAAAGGATATAGTTAGTCCCAGCTATACTGTCCTTGCAATGACAAGAAAATCACCTGGTTACCACAACAACCTTTGGGCTTTTATGTGTGTACAAAATGTTCTATGTGCAGATTGGGTGTGAATAAAATCACTTCTTTGAAATATAATACCAATTTCAGGCAGTAGATCATTTTGTTTGTAAATTGTTGGACAACATTTGTGATTTATGTCATCAATTGTCAGTGTGATAAAATGTATGTGGGAAGTACCACCAGGGATTTGAGATTTAGGATAGGTGAATATAGGAGAGCTGGTCGCAATAAAGATCCATCATACCCACTAGCATCTTATGGTAGTGCTAAACATAACAAGTCCATTCCATGTTCTTGATTATGATGTGATTTCTAATGTTTAAATAAGGAACATGAATTTCATCATTTTCTAGAATGTGATTATTAATTAATATGACTGCTAGATTGGTGTTCAAATGTATGGAGATTTGGATATGTCCTCGTGATGGGTGTCCCCATGCAACATCATAGATCAGCTTTTATTTGGCAGAGTGAATGTTATTGGAAAAGGAATGAGTAGATGTTTTTTTCTTTATGAGGGTTTTCTTGAGGCCAAACGTGTACTGTGTATTTGAGAAGTGATTTTCTCACTCAGATTGGCTGCCAGGTACTGTTTGATAAATAGTAAGTCAATAGTGTTATTGTTTGAGACAACTGTTTAGTCAGTATGGTTTGTTTAAACATAGTATGTGTATGTGATTTATGGGGCTATTAATTTGCATTTGGATTATGGGGATAGTTTTTTGTTTTCATGAGAGGTTCTGTTTGTTGGTGAGTCCCTTCTTATGACTGACTATCTCGTATAGGGGAATTGTCTTGGATGCCCTTGTAAGATGGCCACCATGGTACTTTGCGTATGGTACTCCATACGTACAAGGGGTGATTTTCCTTCTCAAAGATGACCATCGGGTACAGGCTGGTAATTGATTGACTACCGTGTATAAGAAAGTTGTCCCGGATACCTTTGTAAGATGGCTACCATGGTCGGTTGTGTATACTAGTCTGTACAGTGGGAGGGGTGATTTTCCTTCTCAAAGATAGCTGCCAGGTACGGGCTGGTAACCAGTGAAGAAAGCTAGTTGGACAGCTTTCTATGATGACCGTTGAGTCAAATTTCCTTAAGGTGAATCGGTGCCTTTGAGAGACTTGGTTCATTTGCTACTCATCTTGGACATCCTCTAAAGATGGCCACTATGGGGGGAGGGGGTTGGACATGAAAGCATAGTGCACGCAGGTTATATCTAACTTCTGGGTCATCTTCTTCTGGGTCATCCTCTAAAAAAGGGGGGATATGCCAATATGGCACCCTGTATACACGCGATTACTAGTTTAGTTTCAGACATTCAAACAAGAGGTAAGAGATTGAAGAAGCGTTTTTTGTAGACATGTTAGTGTTTAGCAGACAGACATCTCTATGCTATATTTTTATATTATGCTACCTTTGCTGCATTTTAAGTTTAAGTTTAGATTTATAGAGCACACGAATGTCCATAGGCGTGTTTATACTAGCAAACTGTAAGTAGCAAGCAAACTCAAACAGGTTAATTAACAAAAAGCCAGGTTTTAAGCCCTTTGCTAAAGAGTAACAGGTTAGACTGTTTTTAAATGCAAGGCAGCTTGTTTCATTCTTTTCCAAAGGACAGTGATTAGCCCCACCCCCAACAGTGCTTTATTGAACCTCGGGCCCTTATGTTTTTGGAGAAAGAAGAGCATAGTGTTTGGTTGGGAACATTCCAGCTGAACCTTGAGTTTAAGTTTGCCGGTACAGCACAGTGCAGAGCTTCATGAGCCACACAAAGAGCCCTGAAAGTTAAATGCTTCTTCACTGGTAGTCAGTGTAAGTCTGCAATTGCCTATGAGGGTGACTGAAATGTAGGAATGCCTACTAGGAGCTGGGCAGCAGCATTTTGCAGGACCTATAGTTTGTTTAGCAGTTGTTGTTGTAGGCCCATATACAGAGCATTACAGTAATCAATTCTCAATAATAAGAGGGCAACAATCAAGTTTTTCTTAGTTCAAAAGGAATGAAGGAGGAGGTTCTTCAGAGGTTTCAGCAAATAGGATGTTGAAGTAACATGGCTGATGTGGTCTGCAAAGGCCAACTTGTCATCGAAATAGACTCTGAAATTTTTGGCTTTCTTGACCGGACATGGTTGGTTTCTTAGATCCTGCGGCCCCCACAGCGGGGACCAAAATGAAATCTGATGGCCAAATAGAAGGATCTCTGCTTTAACTGAGTTAAGCTTAAGACAGTTTTTTGTTATCCATTTTTCCACCTTCTCCATAGACTTGCAGAAACAAGTGTCTACCGCAAGCAGGTCAGTGGAAATGACCACCACTATCTGAGTGTTATCAGAAAATGATACCATGGAGAAGCTAAAGGAGAGTATAAGCTTAGCCAGAGGAGTAACATAAACATTAAACAAAGTGGGGCTTCATGCTGTGCTCTGGGGAACCGCACATGGAAGAGAGAATAGCTTTGAAACAAAATTGTCAAGAGTGATTGCTTGCTCTTGCCCTGCTAGGAAGGACCCCAGCCTAGTATGGGTGGGGTCACTGATACCAATACTCTCCAGGTAGGCCAGCAAAACTTTATAATTGACGGTGTCAAAAGCTGCTGACAAATCTTAAAGAATGAGGGCAGCTTTGCCACTATTGTCAATTATCTCTCTAATCTCCACTATAGATATAACCAGTGCTGATTCTGTGCTGTCACCACCTGAAAATCATGTTGAGATGAAACAAGCAAATGGTTCATAGCAAGGAAAGAAGGCAGTTCTGCATTCATGGCTTTCTCAGCCATTGTGGCAGGAAACAGTAGTTGTGAGATTGGGGGATAACTACTAACTACCATAGAGTTTAGTGAGGGTTTCTCTATTAAAGGTATGATTGAGGCCCTTTTCCACGTTGTAGGAAAGTGTCCAACTTTAATTATAATATTTATGAGAATGGTAAATTGTATAGCAATTGTCCTAGGGACCAAGTGGTTTATCTCTGAAATTGTTGTGTGTTTTTATCAGCACAAGCTGACCAACAGCTTTGTCAATCCAAGCAGAGTAATCAACAGCCACTGTGTCTATAACTTCCACCAGAATAAAGAAGGGGTTAATAGGCTATCTGTCAATTTGTCGTGCTTGATTTTCTGCCAGGGTTGGGTTTTGGTTGTGTGTGGAGTTTTGTTTTATAGTACAGTCTTATCTGGCACTTTCATATTGAAATGAACTGCCTTATGGTCTGACCATGTCAGAGGTAGGACCGAGGTGCCTGAAAGTGTGGGGTTATTAGTGAACATGCCATCAATGGAATGGCCAGCTAAGTGGGTGATGACAGGAACTACTTGTGAAAGTTCAAAGCTTGACATGTAATCAATTGGCAACTCGGTGTCCTATCTGAGAGGGCTTCCAAATGAAAATTAAAATCACCTAGAGTTACAAGATTTGACAAATCCAGAAGAGCACTTAATGATTGCAAGAAGTTGGCGCTGGGCTCTGGGGGGCGGGAAAATAGAATGCCATTGCAGATACTACTTTTAGACTTATTTAAAATATTCAGTCAGGATATTATGATTATAGCGTTTGTTAAGCTGGTTGACTGTATGGTGACTCTTTCTGTTTTTTTGTGTATGATATCCAACAACTAAAGTGCCTAAGTGATAGTTGTGTTGGTAGAATTATGTGAGTTCTTTTTCCCTTGTCAATTCTATTGCTCTGTGGGAAGGATTTAATAGACAAGAGAGTTGAGTATGGACACCATGCGGATGTTGATGCTTAGCGTGTTAGCTGTTTAAAAGTAGGCATTGATTGGTAGTTTTTAAATATTTATTTCTTCTTTTTGTGTGAGTGGACCTTAATATCATACTATTGATTCAGGTTTGTGCAGTGCTGAAAAGTGGCTGCCATCAGTATGTTTGAGGTCTATGAGGGTATCATGACACTTGGACCACCAGACTTGCAGTGGCAGTCTTTCCACCACCAGGCCAGCGGTAAAGACTGCTATATCACGACTTTGGCGTTTTGGCAGAAGCCAAACTACCAAAATGCCATCCAAGCCACCAGGATGGTCAGACCTCTGGGCCGGAGGTAGCTCTTTCGGATGGTCCACTTACCTTCTCGGCAAGGCGGTCAGTGGGGTTGGTCTCGGCGTTTCCACTGCCAGCACAGCACGGCCGTGCAGGAAAAACCAATGTGCTGTATTATGTATCATAATACTGCAGATGGTGTGCTGTTGGTGTGGTGGTGGAAACGCCTCTCTTCCTCCATCTGCCAGGCCGACAGCATCAGATTTATGCCCGTAAATGGGAGGAAATCCGACAATTCGTAATGTGGTGGTCTTTGGACCGCCAACACTGGCGGTCTTCTGGCGCCTGCGGCTTCGGCGGTTTTGTGAAAAGACCGCCCAAGACATAATGAGGGCCTGCATGATGTAATTTCTTTGACTGTGTCTATGGATGAAACTGGTACATTTCAGATTTTTAAGCATTTCTATAGTGTACACTCAGGGTATTTTGAGACTGAAAATGTTATATCGATATTACCTATGGCAGGCATAATTTTTTGATGGTTTTGTCATTACTTTTAGATATGTTTAAAACAGGATCTACTGATGGTGTCCCGTACTGATCTTTTTGTTTTTTTGTTTGATTCTGTTGAAAATTATGCATTTACTATCATCTAAGCAAGCTTATTATGTTTGAATGGAGCTATGTTTATATATATATATATACATATATATATATAAATATATATATATATGTATATATATATATATTTTTTTTAGGGCACTCATGCTGTTACTAAACTGATGGAGAAAGTTTAGGACTACAGATGAGCTATGGTGGAATCACATTTTGTGGTAAGATGCCTATGTATTTTTAACTTTTGTTTTTAGCTTCCTTTAATTAATAGAGACGTATGTAATAAAAGGGCTAATGAAAATGCAGTTAGGTGGCCCTGTCAGCCTACATACATGTTGAGGGAGAAGTAAGGATATGATAATTTGTTTTGTGATATCAACTCCAACCATGAAATCATGTATTTGTTCTTTTATTATACTTTTATATATATTTATGAAACATTTTTGAATTAATATGTATCGTGTTTTTTCAATGTTTAGGATTGAACTTGTTTAAGGTTTAAGATTCTAAATCCTAAACTAATTGGAACTATTGTTGTATGTTATTGTGCTTTTGCTTGTTTTTAATAGTGTATTGTACTTTATAATTATATGTTAAAATATATGTTGCTTATTTTGGTGTTTTATATGCCTTTTATCAGCCTTGAAGAAGGCTGTTTATGGAATGAAATTCGCTGGCTTTGCCCATGTCCTTTTCGTGTCCGACAAGATGAAAATAAAGAACAAGTCTTAAATATACCTATACAGATTTCTGCTCAGGTTCTTATTTAGAATTTGTGTTTTTTCCTGTACTTTGCTTTGGCTATAAAATCTTTTGATTGATATGTTTGGAGTACTTACATATTGTCTGATATATTTGTTTAAAATGGGTCTTTTTTTGGGACGGTTAGCCCTTGGAGTGGAGCACTTGTTCTTCAGGAACGACTAAGCTTGTGGTGAATTATGCCACAACCATTCTTTGGCTTTGAGTCTCATCTTTTGAAGTGTAATTAAGTTCCTTAACACAGCCCATATGGCTGTACTGTGAGGGGAAAAAGCATCTCCTCACACCCAAGGCTTTTGTCCACTCTCTGGGAGCAACACACATCTCACAACAGGAGAACAATTAACAGTGAGATGGTACTGAACACTGGCAGATTTCACTTAGGCAGGAAAATATCAACTTTCTAAAAGTACCATTTTCATGTCTCTTAGACTGAGTCCTTGAATCCTTTTTCAAGCTATTCCCAAACTGAAGTCGTGCATTGTAAGATCTTATCACGTAACAGACTTTTCTGTGGGACAGCCAGCCCTTGCCATAGTGAAAAAAGGTGTTGGATATTTTTCACTGACTGGCCATGTAAAACTTAAGTACACATGTCCTACATCTTAATTACTATGCACCCTACACTATGAGCACCAAGGAACTACTTTATAGGTGACTTATAACCATTAAGAGGGAGAGTTGAGGTCTGGCAAAAGGTTTATTTTGCGAGGTTGAATTAGTAGTTTCAAAACTACACTCCTAGATTGCAGATGCAGGCCTGAACACACGCCTTGCATTGTCTCTCTAGTGGTGGTAGAATATGTGCTGCTGTCTACTAGTGACACAACTTACAGGCTCTGGGTACATTTGTGTACCATATACAAGGGGCATATAGTTACCTTAAATATGCCAATCAGCAGTGTAGCCATTTGTATTATTATTTAGAGGTCAGAGCATACACAAAGGGGCCTGGATAGCAGTGTCTTAGTGTAGAGTCAAAAAACCAACAATCCAGAAAAAGGAAGGCGACACATAAAAAGAGGCATTTTTCTATAACCAGCCACATCAGGATTACCATGTCACTCATTATAAGCTATAAATGTTAGTGTGAAATGGCATATGTTTAATCAATCAGTATTAAAACTGATCCTTCTTTGGAACTGCTGTTAATGGGGAGGGTTATCACCTACACAGGTTCTTATATGAATATGGTCTAAATTTACCTCCTCACTCAACATTTCAACATGTTCATTTAAATAGTTTGGTCATTCATGCCTTTGATTCATCAGCAGCCTGGCACAAATAGAGGCACAATACACTTTGGTGGAACTGACAGTGTCACCTTCAGGACTATATATAAATATCCCTAAAGCTATGACTAGCTATGAAAGACGGTGTTCTAAATAGGGAAGTCATGGGAAAATAGTAAAAGATAGATCAGGAATGAGGTTTAGGCATAAAAAGGGATAGATGTTTGTAAGGCTCTTGGGTGTCTGTCCTTTTACAGGGTTCTAGGAAGGTTTTAATCAGTACCCCTAGTGATCTGAATCTCACCTGGAGGGGAAAAAGAATCCCAAACCAAAGGACATAAACACCATTAAGAACTTCTTATGTTCAGGGGGTAGGTTACTACCTTGTCCAACCACTTATAATTTAATTTATGCTTATTGATGCCACTCTTGGGTTTTGAAGGTGGAGTAAACATATTTTTAAATTGAAGCTTCTTTCCTAATCTATAAGTTCTACACAAAATATTTAGAATATTATTTTTCCGCATTCAACAATGATACAGCCACTACCAAGCTCCAGCTCTTCAGCAATCTTAGATCAAATGTCTGACCTATTCCAGGACAACCTTTTGTCATACCCATATCCAGAGTTTACTCAGTTCATGTAAAAAAAAGAATCATGGAAGGTAGTTTCAACAATGTTTGTGATGATGATGTTCTGGCAGTCTTCTTTTTTAATATTATTTAGTTTTTTATAACTTACCCTGCACCATAAAGTAAAACAAATCTTGCAATCTCCTGTATATAGCTGTCATTATGCCCTGTCAGTCTTCTGCTTGGATATTTATGCATCCATCTTATGCTATTGCGGTTCCTATGATCTGTTTCAGGATTTCCTCTTTACTTGATTTGGAGGGAGGTACAACTCTGGTGCATTGACATTCAACCTATATTGATAACTAACAAAGTAAACATTTGGAAGAAGGCTTACAGCTTTACCTGGCTTGGAATTGCTCTTGCTGTACAGCTGCCTTTGGTTACAAAACAACTGGATGAACCCCTGGGACTCGATCATGTTGGCTGTTGACAATATCTGCTTGTATCGTAAATATTTCTTTTCTCTGGACCTCTACTTATGTTGCTAGGTTCCTCTAAATTGACGTGTCAACACTTCATTCTTGGACCTGTCACCCTTGCGGTGGTCTACCCCCAAACTTTATGCCTTCCTCCTCCATTTTTGCAAATTTCCTTTTGACTGGCGTTATGATTCTGCATACTTACCACTGCTGAGCAGCGCTAAAGTGCATGTGCTCACCCCTTAAAGCATGTAAACTGGCTAATCCCCAATTGGCATATTTTATTTACTTATAGGCTCCTAGTGAAGTGGTATTATATGGGCCCAGTGACTGTAAATAAAATGCTAAAAGTGGCCCTACAACACTTATTGTGCCACCCATTTAAGTAGCCCCTTCAAACATGTTTCAGAACTGCCACTGCAGCCCATGTGTCTGCAGTTTTTAAACTGCCATTATGACCTGGCATAATAAACCTTTTACTAGGTGAACACCTTCCTTTTTGATACATATAAGTCAACTTTAGGTAGCCCCTAAAGAGCACAGAGGGCATGGTGCAAAGTATTTAAACAGTAGGACATGCAATTTTAAATTTTGCATGTCCTGGTAGTGAAAAGGTCTTAAATTTGTTTTTCACTACCTCAAGGCCGACCTCTTCAATAGGATAACATTTGAGTTGCCTTATAACATATAGTAAGGTGTAATTTCCCCCTGGATTCCCAGCACTTGCTCCTATGCGGAAGACAGCAAGCGTCTGCTTCCGAGGCTTACCACTCATAATTTAGAGTGACCAGCACACTTGGTCTACTGAAGCACATGTTGGTTAAAATGAGCTGCAATCAGTCACTTGATATGGCCGCAAACATGGCGGCCATCTTGAAATGACTCAAGCCTTGTTTCGTGAACATGTCCAATACCCCAGTCAGGGCCGTCAAGGACAACTCAGGCCTCCCTGAACTATAGGTACTAACTACTATTTTGTATGACAACAGCTGTCTGCCACCAATACTTCACAGTCATAGTTAAGAGCAACCGGCAGAAACACTAAGCCTGCTGAAGTGCACTAAGATTCAAATGCGCTACGATCGGTCACATGATAAGGTCCCAAACAGTGGCAACCATCTTAAAGTGTCTGAAGCCCTGCCTTATGCTACAATCGGTCACATGTTAAGGTCCCAAAGTGTGACGATCATCCTAAAGTGTCTGAAGCACTGTCTTGTATCAAAACCCTGAAGAAAAAGGGGCACTGAATCCCAAAAGAGAAGGGGCAAAATTGTCACTACCTTCACCAGTAACCAGGGCAGTGCGCGCTCTACGGGCGACTAGAATGCAAAAACCCAGCACTCTCAAGATAACGTAATTTATGCATTGTGCTGATGTGTTGTTGTTTAATCTTTTGTATTGCAGAGTTCAATCCTGAAGACTTATTTTTCATGTGCTTATAAATACTGTTCATTTGCAATGTATTGCTGCAGGCTTTCAGAGTGTGTCAGGGTGTGGTCCCTTTCCAGGGTCTTCTAGAAGCTTTCCCTACAGCATGCCTGGGTGTGGTTGTGGGCTGAGCCAAGACTCTATAAAAGGGAGCCAGCCCAGCTCCACGTGCTCACTATTCAGAGGCCCTGGTGCAGAGCAGCAGTAACTTCCTGAGCTCCTGTTCCGGTGGCCTACTTTGATCTTCCAGGCCTCTGCCCTTCATACTACTTTGGTGATCCTTAATCAGGGCGGTAAGACGGAGGTTGAGCTGGGCCCCCGACCCCGTTATCGAGGACGCTCGAATTCTTGGGCCTAATTCTTGCATGATAAACAAATTACTCTTGCGCGTGTGAATGTGCGCTTGGGCGTTTTTGTGGCATTTGCATGCTGTCACTAGAATTGGAAAGACGCGCAATTCTTTCTCCGTGTTTAATTCATGTCATTCATTGTGCGCTACCATTTCTTGACAGTTACATGGTGGCCTTCGAATCAGCAAGTCGCGCGATTCGTTTTCTCGTGCTTAACCCTTGATATTCATTGTGCGCTACCATTTCTTGGCAGTTACATGGTGGCCTTCGAATCGACAAGACGCGCGATTTGTTTTCTAGTGATTTTACTCTTGGTATTCATTGCACGCTACCATTCCTTGGCATTTACATGGTGGCATTCGAATCGGCAAGACGCGCAATTCTTTCCTTGTGCTTATTCATTGTGCGCTAACATTCCTTGGCAGTTACATGGTGGCATTTGAATCGGCAAGACGCGCTTAATTCATGTTATTCATTGTGCACTACCATTCTAAGGTATTTACTTGGTAGTACTCGAGTTGACAAGTCCCGTGATTTAATCCTTGAATCTACGTTGTGTTATTCATGGTGCACAATCCTTCTATGGTGTTTACTACCTATGTGAAAATCTGCAATGTGCGCAATTCATGTTCCAACATTTAGAGAGAACAAAAGGCCAGAGTTTTAGATGTAATGTTGTGTGTTCCTAATATGTGTTCTCAAAAAGGATTCATATGATGGTTCAGAACCTATCCAGATTGTTTTCCTGATTCTCATGCAAAGGAAAGTACTTGAATTTGAAAGTTTCATTTAACCTCTCTTGACTCCCTCACAGGTATCCAGTCATCTTGAAGCCTAGTCATTTTAAGCCTATTCTTAGGTTGTTCATGTTTTCAGAATGACGATGCTTAGAGTCATAGCCTAGTAATGATTTCATGAGATGTAATTTTTATGTTGTGTGTTTTAACCTTTTGCTTCCTACAGGTCCCCTTCCCAGCTGTTCCCTTCCTAATCCCCTTTTCCCCACTTGAACTCTCTTAGACTCTGTGACAAATCTAATCAGAGTATTGGAGATGTCTTGTGGTGGAAGTGTTACCAATAACATATAGACAGGCTCGCAGCTGCTCCATCCACACAAGAAACCTAGGGGGAAGCAATTCAGTGTTGCATCTATAAGATCCAACTCATTGAGAGAGTACTTTCAAAACAAAAACCTCAGTCAGGAAAACTAAAGCCCACAATGCAACCTAATCACACCAACAACACACAACGAGTAAATACACAAACCAGATAAGCTATTAATCTAAAACAGTAAGACAGACAAATATGTTACTGGGCTCCGACATCTTAATTTGATGGCAGCCTCAATGATGACACTGGACTCTGCATTGCAGCCTTGCAGCTCCTGAGAATCAATGCATCATCCCAACTGCATGGCGTGTCCGTGTCACAGAACTTCACATTGCAAGCCCCTCTTGACGGGATTCTCAACAGCTGCACTGGACCTGGCATTGCAGCCTTTCTGCATCTCAGAACCAACACATTACTTTGGCTGCAGGAGGCACCTTTGACACGGACACTCTCAACACACTGTAACCAAGGATTTAAGGTACTTTGTTCAGACGGCCTAGCTGGGTTCCTGTAGTTCAATCAATCAATCAATCAACAATATTTATAAAGCGCGCTACTCACCAGCTATGGTCTCAAGGCGCTGAGAGGGGGAGAAGAGGTTACTGTTCGAACAGCCATGTCTTCAGTTTTTTTCTGAAGAGCAGGAGGTCCTGGGTCTTGCGGAGGTTGGTGGGGAGGGAGTTCCAGGTCTTGGGGTTGAGGTAGGAGAAGGATCTGCCTCCTGAGGTGGTGCGTTTGATGCGGGGGACTGTGGCGAGTGCGAGGTCGGGAGATCGGAGGTGGCGGATGGGAGTGTGGAAGTTCACTCTATGGTTGAGGTAGGTTGGGCCTTCGTTGTGGAGGGCTTTGTGCGCGTGGACGAGGATTTTGAAGGTGATCCTCTTGTCGATGGGGAGCCAGTGAAGGGCTCTAAGGTGTGGTGAGATGTGTTCATGGTGTGGGAGATCCAGGATGAGGCGTGCAGCTGTGTACTGGATTCTCTGGAGTTTGCGTTTGAGTTTGAGTGTGATGCCGGCGTAAAGGGCGTTGCCGTAGTCTAGCCTGCTGCTGATGAGCGCGTGGGTGACGGTCTTTCTGGTCTTTAAGGGAATCCATTTGAAGGTTTTTTTCAGCGTGCGGAGGGTGTGGAGGAGGTGACGGCGTTGATCTACTGGGTCCAGGATGATGCTGAGGTTGCGTGCGTGGTTAGCAGGGCCTAGGGCAGTGGGCCACCAGGAGTTGTCCCATATGGTTTTGTTGGGACCAAAAATGATTATTTCGGTTTTGTTGGAGTTGAGCTTGAGGTGGTTGGCCGTCATCCAGGTGGCGGTGTCGAGGAGTGCGGCGTGGAGGTTGGTTTTGCTGGTAGTGGGGTTGGGGGTGAGGGAGATGATGAGTTGGGTGTCGTCTGTTGGGTGGTGATTCTGTGCGGTCGGAGGATGTTCACAAGCGGGGTCATATAAATGTTGAAGAGGGTGGGGCTGAGGGAGGATCCCTCGGGGACACCGCAGATGATTTTGGTGGCGGTGGATTGGAAGGGAAGGAGGTGGACTTTTTGGGTTCTATCGGTGAGGAAGGAGGTGAGCCAGTCTAGGGCTTTATGCCGAATCCCTGCGTTGTGGAGACATGTGCGAAGTGTGTGATGGCAAACGGTGTCAAAGGCCGCGGAGAGGTCTAGGAGGATGAGTGCGATGGTCTCACCCGTGTCGACTCTGGTTCTGATGTCGTCAGTGCATGCGATGAGGGCGGTTTCTGTGCTGTGGTTCTTGCAGAAACCGGACTGGGAGGGGATGGCCCATGCTCTCTCGCTGTTGGCCTGAGCTTATGACTTTTTCCTGGTCCAGCGCACAGTGGGTACTTTTTGCTTTTTGGTGCAATTTTCACAGAAATATTTGAAACCTGCATGTCTCTGGTTCTACTGATTGGATTTTTGTCATTTTGGTTTTGTTTCATATATCTTTTTTTTTTAAATCAGCTGGTGATCCTTTTATGGTATGTTTTCACTGTGTTACTGTTTGAAGTATTACACAAATACATTACACATTGCCTCTAAGTTAATCCTGACTGCCCTCAGCCAAGCTACCCCAGGGCTGAGCACAAGTTAATTTAGGGTTTGCTTGTAACTTCACTGTGAGAGGAATTGTGGCTGCTGCCTAACCAGGGCTCACATCCCAGTCAACCTACAACCCAATTTCTTACACTTGTGAATCCCAAAGCTCATCTCCATTGAGGCTCCTGTTAGGGTTAGGGACAGAGTGAGGTCATCATCCCTCTCTTCTATGGGGAGAGTCCCCTCCCTATGGGAATCATCCCCAGGGTCAAAAGCTGGAATGTATAGTCTCCAGACTTTCATATTTCTATCAATATGTATGTCATGCAAACTTCAGTTCTAAAGTGCTAGAGTGCTATTACTTCTTCTGGGTTTTGAGCTGCCAATTCTTGATGGTTTAGAATCGGGCTAAACATGACAAATCTGACCCTACCCACTTTTGTTGTATTCTTTCCATATATGTTTTGGAGCAGGACTTCGGCAACCAATGATGAGTCTCCAACTACAGAAGAGTTGGTAATCACATTAGCAGTTGTTACTCTAGAGGCTACGGACTCTAGTTTGTGGTCTTGGAGGGTGTGTTAAAGCTTGGCACAGCCTGGCAAAGACCATTGCTTCTCCCAGGTAGTCCTCAGACTGTGTTATTTCAACATATCATGTCAATTATGAGGTCTTCCCTGTCAGGTATACATGACCATTTATGAAAAAGGCAGCCAAAGTGACACAGGAATTAATTGAGCATGCATCAAGCCTTATTATGATAAGATATGCTCCACCAAAGCCTTAATTTGTTTCACCAAAGGTTCTGAGTCAGGCAAACCAGCATTCCATATATAGAGAGGTCACTTCACCAATGGAGTAACTTGGTTGCTTCATTCCAGTCCTAAATCCAGTCCCAAATTCTACATGTGAACTTAAGACCTCATAGCGGCACACTGCACCACAAGAGCATAATTTTGTTGACTTTTTTTTGCACTGGTTGTGCAGTGTGCTGGCCCATATTTACAAGGCCACACAAAGCCACATTGTGTGGCTTTTCATGGCCTTGTAAATATGGACTCCTTTCACGCATAACACTGCGTGAAATGGGTGTTCCATTGGTGTTTCTGTGGGTGGTCCCAAAGCAACACCCATGAATTCGACTGAATCTGAATTTACAAGTCTGGGAATGCATCATATTTCTACGCCACCGTAGGTGTGGCATTAAAGTGGTGCAACATGGAGAAATAACATTATTTCTCACAGTTTTTTCTCTTTCTATGTGTGCTGCACACATAGAAAGAGGAAAACACCATTAATGATCGTTTATGTGCAGGAAGGTGTCCCATCCTGCAGAAAATTGCGCACCAGTCCAGGGCACAACAACAGGAATGTGACTCATCTTATAGATATGGTGCATTCCTGCCCTTTTGTTTTGATGCAGGATGTGGCAGCACAAAGGCTTGCGGCGCTGCCTTGCACCAAAACATAATAAAAGAGGCCCTTAGTTACTAATTTTGGGTCTTGAAATCCTCCCAGAACCAGGGTAGATGCTGATGTTTTTGAGGTTATAGAGTGGGAAGGTAGCTGACTTTCCTACTTTAGTTATTGTGGTGGATAAGCACAAGGGCAGGTTCTACAGTGTAGCAGAGGCAATTTACCATTTGCTGGAGAGAGTGAGCGAAACCTTACCTTATGTAAGAGGGCGAAATCTTCTTGAGTCAGGTTTGAAAAAACAACATCAGTTTGTTCTTTTAATATATGATTCCAGTGCTTGAAATGTGTTCTAGAAATTGATTAGTGAGCTACGCTATGCATGAGATTTTGTTCAATATTTTCATATTTTCTACTTGGTCTGTCAACAAGTTTCCTCAACACTGTGATGATCATTATGAGTCTGGCAGTCACTTGACAGACAGACTCGCGGTGGCAGTAGGACTGCCACCAATGGGGAGGTCCAAGCATCACATCATGAATGCGGTGCTTGTGCCGCAGTTGGACCGCCAGCATCCCTGCCGTCTGGAGGTTGCACCGGTCCTAATCCGCCAGGGCAGAGCTGCTTGCTTAGGACCTTGTTCTCCACACTGATTTCATGGCGGTAACACCACCATGAAAAGGCTGGCTGAGAACGGGCATGGGCATTGCAGGGGTCCTCCTGGCCAGCACCCTTGCAATGTTCACTGTCTGCTTTTTTTGAAAAGCAGACAGTGAACCTTGCGAGGGTGCTGGTGCACCCTGCATCCTACAGCATTGCAGCTTGCTCGATTGCAAGCTGGAGACAATGCTGTAGGGTGTGTCCCGCTAGGCCAGTGGGCGGAGACTCAGGTTTTCACCCACTGACCTAGCGGGAAACTCTTAATGGGCCCAGCGGGGAGGTAGCCACTATGGTGGCAACCTCCCTGTCTGAAGTTCAGTAGACGGCCTGAACCGTCCGCCAAACCTGTAATCGGCCCTGTGTGTCTTTGTCTTTGTGCATTCTGCTGGTATGGGTCAAACATCAAACCTATTGACTTTGCCAATTCATGGTAAAACTGGTCCTCTTCACTTTAGTTGCTCTTATATTGTCTAGCTCATTGTCTACTAACCATCTTAAACGTTTTACCTGCCTCAACATTGCCACTTATCCCACTCAGCATCAATATCCACTTGTTGAGCACTGGCGCAAACAAAATTCCCGTCAGTGTTGTTGGGGCTATCAGTTACAGATTCTCACGTCACTTAAAAATGGCGGTTTCATTTTTTTCCGTTCAGTTATCGTTTCTGAGTTGTGCATTCATCTTGGATGCTCATTATTTATTTTGGGAAATTTAGATTGTTTTTATACTTATTTTGGCTGAATTTACGTTGGCAGAAATCACCTTTGTTTAAGGAATGTTGTGTAAGTGGAAGGTTTACTTTTTAAAGAAACACATTGGAGATTCAGATTGCTCTAAGGTTTTATGCAGACTATATACATTCTCCTAGGCATATCACAAACTCATTGCAAACAAGCATTGGCAAAACCAATAGGATTGAAGTTTGTATGAAATTCAGAATGGGTGTGGGCATAGTGTACAAACATCAAATCTATTGTACTAATACATAGGTAAAAACACCTGAAAAGAGGATTGTACAGAAAAAGGGGATACATTATTTCCTTTAACATCCATTTTTTGAATGCATTTGTCAGCTCTCACTCCCCACTGCTGCTGGGCCACTCCTCAACTGATTTGAAATTTAAAATAACCCCTCTTGTGTGCCAACAGAGGCATAAGGACACACCTAAATAACCAATATACCTATAAATTATAAATATCCTGGTTTGATTCAACAGGTGAGTGACAATGCTTAAAGGGAAGGTTGAAGATTCAAGAGAAAAATAATCCAGTGGCTGAAGGAGGATGTCCCAAAGCAGCTTAAAGTAAGAATAGAAATTATTATTAGAAACCAATATGTTTCCCTCCTGGTGTTCTTAATAGTAGTCAGGCAGAAGTCTGTATGTGCTTGAACCCGGAAGTGGATCCTATCGCAGGTTATGTTGGTTTTTCTAGGTATCATGACCAACACAAAGCAAGCTTGTCATGCGAATCCTGCTCAACATATTCGTACTTCCGGAGATGGTTCGACTACACGTGTACAAAAGGCCCGGCAAAGTTACACCTTACTTGGCGCACAGACCGAAAAGACAGGGCTCTTATTAGAAGGTCATGGGTTCCTCATAAAGAGGCATGTGCAGCCAGGATAAAGAAGCTGAAAGAGGGGGCTTGGGAGGCTCTTCGGACAGTCAGCATGCATAAGGACTGTGTTAGCTTTTGGAAGGGGTTAAATGCCCCTTACTTTAGGGAACCCACTGATCCTACCACAGTGCACATACAGAAATCGAGGTGGATAGAGCATTTTTCAATGATTTATTCAAGCCGTCCTGGGACGATACAAAACATCAACACAAATGAGCAAGGAGGGGATGCCACACCCTTAGTTTTTGATCTAGTGGAGGTACAGAGAGCTCTGGGAGAATGCAATAGTAGTAAGGCTCCTGGTCCTGATGGGGTACCTTGATGTTTTATGGACTGTCAGGATATATGGGCCCCACCGTTTGTGAGTGTTTTTAATGCCATTGTAAGGGCCGGGCCTCCTGCTACATAGCACAAGTAAACCATCATCCCAAATTATAAAAAGGGAATAAGTCACACCCAAAGAAATATAGGTGGTCATTACAACCCTGGCGGTCGGTGTTAAAGCGGCGGTAAGACCGCCAACAGGCCGGCGGTAAAAAATTTGCAATTACGACCGTGGCGGAAACCGCCAACAAAGACAGCCACTTTAAAACTCCGACCGCCACGGCGGTACAAACAAACAGCGCGGCGGTCACCGCCAACAGACAGGCGGGAGACAATGTACCGCCCACACTATTATGACAGGCCAATCCGCCACCTTTTCCGGGGTGGATTCACTGCGGATAAAAACACAGCAGAAACAGGAATCCCGAAGGAAAAACGCTCACCTCTACACACCCCACGAGGAACGAGGATGCCATGGATCTGGAGCTCTCTACCTTCAATAGTCTTCCTGCTCCTCTAACAGGAGCATGAATGCTGGTGGCGAAGACCACGGTGAGTACCGCACCTACGACACCGGGGAGGGGGAGGGAAAAAACAGGGACACGCAACACGCAACATCCCCACCCTCACCCACCACAACACACACACTAATGCATATCAATACATCACAGTTACACTCCCCAAACCCCCCGGAAGAATGCAAAGACAATAGAAAATGAGTGTAACCATTGTAATATATTAAAAGCAAGTAGGCAGAAACATATATATGTACACCATGTACAAAATATGTACCAAGCATAGGAGTCCAGGTAGTGCTCTAATAAAGTCCGTGGAACACTGGGACCAGACGGTATGGGCGAGGCCCACACAAGATCCCCGACCATGACGGAGACAACTCTGCAGGGGCATCAGAGAGCAACTAAACAGGCACCTCAGGGGAGAGGAAGGGGGGGCACCTCAGCCGCTTGAGTGCACAACGCCAAATCCATGAGGGGGCCATATGCCCACTGTTCAATCCTGGGGAGTGCAAAGCCACAGTCTCACAAGTCTATACAGTGGGTGGTTTGCCCACTGTTCAATCCTGGGGAGTGCAAAGCCACAGTCTCACAAGTCTATACAGTGGGTGGTTTGCCCACTGTTCAATCCTGGGGAGTGCAAAGCCACAGTCTCACAAGTTTCTCCAGTGGGTGGTTTGCCCACTGTTCAATCCTGGGGAATGCAAAGCCACAGTCTCACAAGTCTCTCCAGTGGGTGGGTTGCCCACTGTTCAATCCTGGGGAGTGCAAAGCCACAGTCTCACAAGTCTCTCCAGTGGGTGGTTTGCCCACTGTACAATCCTGGGGAGTGCAAAGCCACAGTCTCTCAAGTGGATGACAGTCTCCACTGGTTCTGGAGGGGGCTTTGTGCCCAGAGTGCATCATCCTGCTAAGGACAGAGGTATTGGATGTGATACTCCACTGGTTCTGGAGTGGGCTTTGTGCCCAGAGTGCTTCATCCTGCCAAGGACAGAGGTAGTGGATGTGATACTCCACTGGTTCTGGAGGAGGCTTTGTGCCCAGAGAGCTTCATCCTGCCAAGGACTGAGGTAGTGGATGTGATACTCCACTGGTTCTGGAGGGGGCTTTGTGCCCAGAGTGCTTCATCCTGCCAAGGACTGAGGTAGTGGATGTGATACTCCACTGGTTCTGGAGGGGGCTTTGTGCCCAGAGTGCTTCATCCTGCCAATGACTGAGGTAGTGGATGTGATACTCCACTGGTTCTTGAGGGGGCTTTGTGCACAGAGTGCTTCATCCTGCAAAGGACAGAGGTAGTGGATGACAGTCTCCACTGGTTCTGGAGGGGGCATGGTGCCCAGAGTGCTTCATCCTGCTAAGGACAGAGGTAGTGGATGACAGACTCCACTGGTTCTGGAGGGGGCATGGTGTCCAGAGTGCATCATTCACACCGTGATGGACTCAGTTGCATCAGTGCCCTTGCCGCTCATGGGCCAGCGGTGCTTGAGACGGTGGTGCCCTGTGCAGCGATGCTTGAGACGGCGGTGCCCTGTTCAGCGGTGCTTGAGATGGCGGTGCCCTGTTCAGTGGTGCTTGAGATGGCGGTGCCCTGTTCAGCGGTGCTTGAGATGGCGGTGCCCTGTTCAGCGGTGCTTGAGACGGCGGTGCCCTGTTCAGCAGTGCTTGAGACGGCGGTGCCCTGTTCAGCGGTGCTTGAGACGGCGGTGCCCTGTTCAGCGGTGCCCTGTTCAGCGGTGCTTGAGATGGCGGTGCCCTGTGCAGCGGTCTCCATTGCAGAGACTCAGCTGCTGGCGGTCCTTCATGGCCCAGCGGGGCTTTTGCTGGCGGTGGCCTCCTGGGCAGGTGGCTTGTGCTGGCGATCCTGTCCTGGGCAGCTGGGCTTGTGCTGGCGGTCCTGTCCTGGGAAGCTGAGCTTGTGCTGGCGGTCCTGTCCTGGGCAGCTGGGCTTGTGCTGGCGGTCTTGTCCTGGGCAGCTGGGCTGGTGCTGGATGTGGCCTCCTGAGCAGCGGGGATGATGGCGGTCTTCTCCGCCGTGCTGCTCTTCCCAGACTTTCCTGGTTTCTTGTGGCCCTTCCCCACCTTGGAAGGTGTCACAGCTGAGTCCACATTTCCACCGGGACCCCTGGGAGCAGCTTTGGTGGCTGGAGTCTTCCTCCTCTCCCGCCGGGCACTGGCCAACTTCTGATGCTTCACAGGTGGGGGACTGTCTGTGCTGTGGCTCCGTGCCACACTGGATGCCCTGGTGGCCGGTGCACTCCAGATTCCGGTGACTACAGGCACCACTGGTCCCAGAGATGTTGTGGCTGAGGTGCTAGTTCGGGACCTAGTAGACGGACGGGGTGGGGGAGGTGTGGGAAAGAGGTCAAGGTTGGACAGGAAAAGTTTTTTTGACACACTGGGACGGGTAGCTGGAGGGAGTTTGGGAGTGGAGGGAGAGGTGGTGGTTGTAGGAGGTGTTTGTTTGCTGACTTTGGGTGAAGGTGCATGCGCTGGAGGCTGTCGTGAGGTGGATGGCTGTTGGGTGGGTGTGTGCCTGCGTTTGTGTATCTTGGGAGGGGGCGTCACAGACACACTGGGAGAGGACACAGGGGACGTGTAAATGGTAGTGGGGTTGGTGACTGCACGTGAGTGGGGTGTGGTGGTGGGTGTGCTGGAGAGGGACGTAGTGGCTGTAGAGGTAGTGCATGCAGGTGTGAGTGTAGACAAGACTGGGAGGGAGGAGGGAGACGAGGAAGAGGGGGACACAGTGGAGGCAGTGGATGTTGGTGTGTCTGCATGTGTGTGATGCTTGTGTGAGTGCCTGTGGGATGTGTGGTGCTTATATTTGCCTGAGCTTCCCTTGTGTGTTGAGGTGTGTGCATGCTGGTCTGTAGGTGTGCTTGGGATAGGCTGAGGTACAGGGGATTGGGTCGGGTGGAGGAAGTTGGAGGGGGGAGGCTAGACACAGGGACAATGGCTGCCCTTGCCATGTGGCACATGCATTCACCGTCGTTTCATGCACGCCGCACTCTCCCCCCTTCCTTCTTACATCCAGCCCTCTCCACACAGCATGCTCCCAGTGTACTTACCTGTTTGTCTGGAGGACCGTAGAGTAGCGTGTACTGGGGGATGACCCCATCCACGAGTTTCTCCAACTCCTCCGATGTGAAGGCAGGGGCCCATTCCCCAGACACTCGAGCCATTGTCTCTTCCAGACCGAGGTCACAACAGCATTTGCAGGGTAGGTCCTCTCCTGTCGAAGATCAGGTATCGAGTGATTGAACAGATAGAAAATGGCAGTCACGTCCGCGGCGGTGCGTACCGTCACCGCCGACGTACATCGTCATTGGCTCCTGGGACCCATAGGGTCCAATGTTAACCAATGCAGCATTGCGCCGCGGTCTTCGACCGCCTACCGCGACGGTGTACAACGCCAGCGCAGTTACCTCAAATCCCATTGTCCCACTTTAGAGGTCAGGCAGCCACCATTTCAGGGGCCCACATGGATTAATTTTCAACTGCGTCACACATACCTAGGCCTAGACTCAACACACATACAGGCCACCTTTTGTGTATGAATGGTGTTCTGTGTAAACTGTGGGTGCGTACCTCTGAGTTGTTTGACTCTGTGCTCGCTGTTGTCCTTCATAGGCCCCGTCCACTGGGAGATGTGAGGAGATGGCAGCATCCTCCGATGTACCGACCATTGGTGGACCTGTTGACAAAGGAGGAGCGACATGTGATTATCACATACAGGCTTGACCGTGCCACAATCCAGGAACTGTGTACCCAGTTGGAGCCAGACCTGATGTCAGCAATCCGCCATCCCACAGGAATCCCCCCTCAAGTGCAGGTGCTGTCAATGCTCCATTTCCTTGCAAGTGAGTAATTTCAAACAACAGTGGCCATAGCATCAGGGATGTCCCAGCCTATGTTTTCCAACGTGTTGTCCAGAGTGTTGTCTGCCCTGCTGAAACACATGCGGAGCTACATCGTTTTCCCTCAGGTGGAGGATTTGCCTACAGTGAAAGGTGATTTCTATGCCCTGGGACATATCCCCAACATCATAGGTGCCATTGATGGGACACATGTGGCTTTGGTCCCCCCCCCACAGGAGTGAACAGGTGTACAGAAACAGGAAGAGTTATCATTCAATGAATGTACAGATGGTATGTTTGGCCGACCAGTACATCTCCCATGTGAATGCCAGGTTCCCTGGCTCACTGCATGACACCTACATCCTGCGGAATAGCAGCATCCCTTATGTGATGGGTCAACTCCAGAGGCACCGTGTGTGGCTATTAGGTGAGCACCTGGGAGCAAGACAGTGGGAATGGTTGTCTGGGTCTGGGGATATCCCTACAGGTTAGTGCGTGTCTAACAGTTGTCCCTCGCCATTTGCAGGTGACTCTGGTTCCCCCAACCTGTCATAGCTACTGACCCCAGTGAGTAATCCCAGGACAAGGGCAGAGAAACTCTACAATGAGGTCCATGGGCGAACTAGGAGGGTGATCGAGCGGACCTTCGGCCTCCTGAAGGCCAGGTTCCGGTGCCTCCATATGACAGGTGGATCCCTATTCTACTCACCAAAGAAGGTGTGCCAGATCATCGTGGCCTGCTGTATGCTTCACAACTTGGCTTTGCGATGACAGGCGCCTTTTCTGCAGGAGGATGGTCCAGATGGCGGTGTTGTGGCAGCTGTGTAGCTTGTGGACAGTGAACACGAGGAAGCAGAGGAAGAAGACATGAACAACAGGGACTCAGTGATCCAGCAATATTTCCAGTGAGACACAGGTAAGAGTACAGACCTGCCTACTACATGTACTTTAACACTACTACCTCTCTACTTCTGTCCTTTTCACCCAGTGTGTTGGCACTGAGTTGTCACTTTCCCTTACAATTTCAGAGATGTGGGCCCCACTGTGTGACAACTGCTTAGATTCCTCATGGACTAGAGCTGTGTGACATAGGTATGTTGACATTACAATTGTAAGAGCATTTTGTCACTGTAATTGCTAATACACTTTTTCGAAATCACAGACAGACTCCATATTGTTTTGTGCTTTAAGTGTGTTTATTTAATTGCTCAATATTGGAGGGGGTAGTAAAATGGTGAGGGGTGATGGCCGAGGAATGTCCATGGCAGAGTCCAGTCTATTAGTCTCACAGGTGCATTGCCCATATGGGTATAGGAAGTGGAGCTGGGGCGGTTTAAGTATGGACAGGGTCAGAAAGTGGGACAGTAGGATGACAATCAGGGTGGTCTCATTTCTTGGCGGGGGTCTTCGCATTGTGCTCTGTCTGTGTCCTGGATCTCAGGGACCGTTTGCGGGGTGGTTCTCTCTCTGCAGGGGGTGGGGTGCTGGTGTGGCGGTCCTGTGGCGGGCCGTCCTGTCCACTAGTGCTGGCGGAGGTGGTGGGCAGTTCATCGTCCATGCTAGTGTCAGGGGCCCCTTGTAGTGCCACAGGGACCCTCCTGGTGTTCACAAGTTCCTTCAGCACCCCTACGATGGTGCCCAGGGTGGAGCTGATGGTTCTGAGTTCCTCCCTGAAGCCCATATACTGTTCCTCCTGCAGGCGCTGGATCTCCTGAAACTTGGCCAGTACTGTTGCCATCGTCTCCTGGGAGTGGTGGTAGGCTCCCATGATGGAGGGGAGGGCCTCGTGGAGAGTGGGTTCCCTTGGCCTGTCCACCCCCTGTCGCACAGCAGCGCTCCCAGTTCCCCTGTGTTCCTGGGCCTCCGTCCCCCTGACCGTGTGCCCACTGCCACTGCCCCCAGGTCCCTGTTGTTGGTGGGGTGGTGGGTTAGCCTGGGTTCCCTGTAGTGGTGGACACACTGCTGATTGACGTGTCCTGGGGACGGAGGTATGGGCCCGCTGGGTGGGTGCTGTGCTGGTGTTTCCAGTGGGGGGAAGGTGTCTAGTGGCCTGTGACTGTATCAGGGGAACCGACTGTCCAGAGGTCCCCATTGGGCCGGGCTGGTCATCTAGATCCAGTTGGACTGAGGTGCTGTCATCACTGTGGGCCTCTTCTGTTGGTGGTGTGGACATGTGTGGACCCTCCTGTTCGGTGACGTTGGGTAGGGGTCCTGCAGGGGTATAAAAGGATGGTTATTACATCTGTGTGTGCCATGGTGTGCAATGGGTGGGTGACCATGTACCCCAGTGCTTGCATTCCTGTGTGGGACCTTGTGTGATGATGGTTTAGGGGGTTGTATGGGTATGTGCAGACGGCATGCTTTGGTGATGGGTGTCCATGCTTTGTTGTTGCATGCAGGGCTTGGTGTTAGGATGTGTGGTTTGTGATGTAGGGACATTTGTGAGGAGTTAGAGTGCTGAGGGTGAGGGTGGAGGTATGTGCTGGCATGCAGGTAGGGTGGGGGATGTAATAGTTAAGATTTGACTTACCAGAGTGCATTCCTCCACCTACTCCTGCGAGGCCCTCAGGATGCAGAATCGGCAAGACCTGCTCCTCCCATGTTGTTAGTTGTGGGGGAGGAGGTGGGGGTCCGCCGCCAGTCCGTTGAACCACCAGGTGGTGTCTTGAGACAACGGAACGCACCTTCCCCCGTAGGTCGTTCCACCGCTTCCTGATGTCCTCCCGATTTCTTTGGTGCTGTCCCACTGCGTTTACCCTGTCCACGATTCTTCGCCATAGCTCCATCTTCCTTGCAATGGAGGTGTGCTGCACCTGTGATCTGAATAGCTGTGGCTCTACCCGGACGATTTCCTCCACCATGACCCTGAGCTCGTCCTCCAAGAACCTGGGGTGTCTTTGCCGTGCCATGGGGTGGTGTAGGTGATGTGTGGGGTGGAGTGTGTGGTGATAAGTGTGCCGATATGTAGTGGTGTGTTGTGTGAGGTGCGTGGAAGTTCTGTGGGTGATGGTGTTGTGTGCCTGTGGATGCTGTTGTTCTTGCTGGTGCTGTCTCTCTCTGGCCTTCTTTCTGAATTTTTGGTAGTAGGGGTTTGTGAGTGATGTGGGTGTGTGTTCTATATTGTATTGGGTGTGTGGGAGTGGTGTGTGTATGTGTATCAGGTGTGTGTATTTTGAATTGTCCAATGTGGCAGTGTTTTGTAAATGTGTGTGTATTTTTAGCGCGGCGGTGTGTACCGACAATGGAATACCGCGGTTGAAAGACCACCACGTGGATTCGTGGGTCGTGATATTGTGGGCGTATTTCTGTTGGCGTGACAGTGGAGGTTTTGTTATCGCCAGTTTATCACTGACCTTTGGTGTGGTGGATTTGTGTGGGTGTCTGAATTTTGGCGGATTCCGAACTGTGGGTCATAATGGCTGTGGCGGAATTCCGCGGCCGCGGCGGTGTGTTGGCGGTCTTCTGCACGCGGTAAGTGGCTTTTACTGCCAATGTTGTAATGAGGGCCATAGTCCCATGTCCCTACTTGACTCCACTGCTAAAGTAATAGGTCAATTTGTGCTGCACAAATTAGAGAACTGGGCTATGGCCAACAAAATTCTAGCAGCCACTCAGTGTGGCTTCAGGAAGGGGATCGGCACTATTGATCAGGGCCTAAGTTTAAGCATGTAAATAGACAAGCAGTTGTCAAGAAGGGCTCAATTTTCCTGGCATTTATGGATCCAACAGCTGAGTTTGATTGTGTTGGGCACTTTAAACCCTGGACTCTTATGTCTGAGATGGGAATGAGGATGCCATTATTACTTTTATTAGCTAGTTGCACTTTGAGTCAAGTGCCTGTGTGCATTATGGCAGGGAGCAGGGAGGTTAATGCATACAGTCATTCACGATTGGAAGGGTGTATGATTGGCCCCTTCCTCTTTTCCTTGTACACTAACAGAGTCCACACAGCTCTTGTGAGGAGAGCCAGAGGTGCTCCATACATCTGTACACGTCCGCTCCCTATTCTCCACTAGGCGGATGATGCGGTGCTTGCGGCGAGAACCGGACAGGCACTGAAGGGTCCAATTGAGGATTATACTACCTTTATGCAGGAGCTGGACTTAAGGTCAATGAAAGTAAAACCTTTACCATGAACTGTGGAAGAAGGCCAGAGAAGCGCCCTATGTTTTCTATTAACAAGCTTAGGATGGGTGACGCTTTGAGTTTTTCCTACGTGGGCATTCTTTTTGATGCTAAATATTTTTGGAAATCAATGGTGTCTAACTGAGTTGCTATGTTAGAAAAGTCAATCTGGGCTTTAAGCTTTAGCAAAAATGAGGCGTGAAACCAGCCAATGAGCTGTTAACCATCTACTCAACAAAATCTGTGGCGATAACCACATATGTGGCAGGCGTATGGGACATGTTTGACACCTATGAGATACAGTGCATTGAGCAGTTTTCTCAAAAATACTTTTAGCAGTCCCATGGATTTGTTCCAATGTTGTGTGCCATGATAAGTTAGGATACTCCTATATCATGTACAAAATTAAACTTGTCCCGCTATTGCTCTGGCATTCAATTTGGACAAGAGAAACTGCAATTTTAAATCAACAGGAGCTTCAGGAACTCGTATGTGAAATCAACCCAGGAGGAAATGTGGCAGTCCAATCTAGTCACCTCAACACATTGATGCTTATCCTGCAGTAAGACAAAGTTGAAGCAGGCATTATTGGCAAATGCGACAGTGAAAAGATCGGAGTCTGATAAAAAAAAGCTGCAGCAATTTCCTACAATTTAATTGACTCGTATGTTGGCCTGCAACCTTATTTATCAGCTATTCAGAACCAGCAGCATCGCTCTCACCAGGATCCACTTTAAATATTTACCCTCAATGGTGGGTCATCCTCAAAAGTGTCACTCCCCTGAGGAGTCCCTGCCCCTGTGATGGAACTATCTCCCTGTCTAATAGGCATATTGGCCCTCATTATGGCATTGGCAGTAAATCCCGTTTACTGCCACGGTGATGGCGGCCAACATACTGTCGCAGAGGTGAACATCCATTCCCCATATTATGACACACACCCACACACTAAACCGTCAGAATACTGCCAGAAACACATATCCACCAGACCAAATGTCAGTGTTAAACTGTCCGTACAAACACCCATACCGTTACACCAACAAAACAACACCCTCCACATTATGACCCATGAATCACCACAGCGGACGTTCAACGTCGGTAAACCATTAGCAGTACACACCAGCGTGGTCATTGTGGCCACCCTAATACAAAACAACACAACAATGGCCAATACAAAAAACACACATCTGACACTGATGCGCACACCACACCCACCAACAGCACTATAAAACACACACCCACATTACGCACAACCCTTTCCTAACATGAAAAATAACCAAGAGATAGCCAGGCAAATCATAGACACAACTACACACAAACACCCATTCATCCGTCATGCACCCCACACCCCATCACATTACTCAACACCCTCTGTACACCACACAACACCCATGTCCCCACAAAAGCACCCCGTTTCAGTGATGAGGAGTTGTGAGTCATGGTGGAGGAAATAGAAAGGGTAGAGCCACAGCTGTTTGGAGCACAGGTACAGCAAATTTCCATTGCCAGAAACATGAAGCTATGTTGGAGAATCGTGGACTGGGTGAACGCCGTGGGACCTCATCCACCAATAAGGGACGACATAAGGAAGAGGGGGAATGACCTTCGAGGAAGGTACGCTCCATAGCAACAAGGCACCAGCTCGCTATCCAGAGGACTGGCGGTGGACCCCCACCTCCTCCCCCACAGCTGACAGCATGGCAGGAGCAAGTCTTGGCAATACTGCATCCTGAGGGACTCACTGGAGGTGCCGGAGGACTTGACACTGGTGAGTCAACATTTACTACCTATCACCCCCCCATACCTGAATGCCACCACCACTCCTCACCCTGACACCTATCACTCCACTCCATCCAACACAGTGCACCACCACAATTAACTAACCTGAATGCCAAGTCCTGCATGCCATACCCACTGCATGTACATCCCTCCCAGCACCAATGCATGCACAGCATGGAGAACTAACAATCCCACAATACATCATCATACACAAACAAAAGTGGCAGGGCAACAGCAACAATAAAGGGGAAGCTAGGGATGCAGAATATGTCACAGAGATGTAGGATAATACACCACTTATATCCCCACAGGTGTACCATCCAATCCCAGCAACGAGGAGGTGCCACGGCTGCCCAGACCCCCATCAGAAGATGCCCCCAGTGATGACAGCAACTCTGGACTTCTGGATCTGGATAAACTCCCTGGCCCATCAGGGACCACTGGTCAGTCGGATACCCCAGCCCACACCTACTCCACCACAGAGCCTCGCCCCTCAGTATCCAACACAACATCAGCCACCCAACGTCCCCACACCTCTGTCCCCAGGACACGTCAATCTCTAGTGTGACCACCTGTACAGGGACCCCAGTCCACACCTCACAGGCAAGACAATGAGTGTCCTGAGGTCAGTGGCAGTGGGCACACCGTTCAGGGGACACAGGCCCAGGGGGCCAGGAACACTTGGAAGACAGCTGTTCACCAGGGGGAGGACAGACCCAGGCAACCGACTGCCCAGGAGGCACTCACTAATATCCTGGTGGCTTACCAACAATACCAGGACAAGATGGGTCAGGTGATAGACATCATGAAGGAGAACCAGCGGGTGCAGGAGGAACACCACCAGGAGATCAGGAAAGAATTGCAGGCCCTCAACACTACCATGGTCTCCACTGCAGGGGTGCTGGGAGATATGGCCAACATCATGAGGGACTACACAGCACATCAGCAGGCCCCTTTCACTAGCAAGTCAACTGAACAGCCCTCCACATCTGCTGCAGCTAGTGGACTGGAGGCCCTGCCACAGGACCCACAGGCCACCAGCAACCCTCCCCTTGCAGAAGGTGAACCCCCCTGCAAACGGTCCCTGCGATCCAGGCAGACACCAGTGACACTTGCCAAGACCAAGACCACCGCCAGGAAATGAGACCCTCCTGAGTGTCCCCCTTGTGTTCCACTGTGTCACCTTGTCCACTTTGAACTGCCATTGCTCCCCTTCCTAAGGCCCCTTGACACTGGACCTTTGCTACAAATAGACTGAACCAATATCCTGGACTTTCCTCTACTATCACCCCATTCCATTGTACTATATCTTCATAATTATCACTACAATAAACACCCTTAAACACAACTTGCGTAATGGTGCTTTATATGACAGAAATGTGCAATGTATTGAACTGTTTCATCTTGTGCAAGTGTCCAGTATTTTGTGATTCCATCCAAACAAAATGGCCTGTAGCAGGATGTAGTCAGCACATCAGTACACAGTTCTTACCACACCAACATCAGCAAAATGGGAAGGCATAGGTGACAGTCGGTTGGGATGCTAAGGAAGTGACTGCCATCATGCCACAGCCACGCAAAAAAATAATTTATCAGAGGTATGGTCAGTTCTACTGTCTTACCTGTGTGTCATTGGAAGTACTGCCGCATTACTTATGTCCTGTTGTCCACATCCTCATCCTCTTCCTCCTCATCCTCACTGTCCTCAGTGTCCACTGCTGCCACAGGAGAATTTTCAAACTCATCCTCCTGCAGATAGGGAACATGTCGTCTGATGGCCAGGTTGTGCAACATGCAGCATACAACAACTATCTGGCAGACCTTCTCTGGAGAGTAGCAGAGGGATCCACCTGTCAGATGGAGGCATCGGAACCTGGCCTTCAGGATACCAAAGGTCCTTTCAATAATTCTCCTGGTTCACCCATGAGCATCATACCTATTCTCAGCCCCTGTCCTCGGATTCCTCATAGGGGTCAAGAGCCATGACAGGTGTGGGTAGTCAGAGTCACCTGCAAGAAGTGAGGGACAAACATTAGCCTTGCACAATGGCATTGGGGAAGATTCCCGCAGGCATACACTGACATGCATAGGGTGGGGACTCAGGCTCACCTATAAGCCACACCCTGTGCCTCTGTAGTTGTGCCATGACATGTGGGATGCTGTTATTCCTCAAGAGGAAGGCGTCATGCACTGACCCAGGATAATTGTCAGTGACGTGGGAGATGTACTGGTCAGCTAGGCACACCATTTGGACATTGAGTGAGTGAAAACTCTTCCAATTTCTGAACACCTGTTCATTGGCCTAGGTGGGGGGGGAACTAATCCAATATGTGTTCCATCAATGGCCCCAATAAAATGTGGTATATGTCCCAATGCATAAAAAACAGCCTTAACATTGGCCAAAACTTCCAGTTGAGGGAAAGCGAAGTAGCTGCACGTGTGTTTCAGCAAGCCCTTGCCAGCACTATTCAGAACATTGGCTGTGACCGTTCTGCAGCCAAGCCCACTGTCACTTGGAAAGAGCCAGTAGCCAGGAAATGGAGCACTGATAGGACCTGCACAAGAGGGGGGATCCCAGTGGGAAGACAGATAGGAGATATCAGATTAAGCTCCAATTGAGCACACAGCTCTGATTGTGGCCCTGTCCAGTCTATATGTGAGTATTATGTGCCTGGCCTCTAGTGTAGCCAAGTCCACAAGGGGTCTGTACACAGGGGCTTGCCTCCCCCTCCTCCTATTCATCTGCAGTGGTAGGTACGTAGGGGACACAAGAGAAGGAAGTGACAAACTAACAATGGAAACACCCCTTCAGTGTACATTGGGCATGTATGTAACTGGACTATGTAAACGGCAATGAATGTACAATTGACACATTGTGTACTAGCACCATAATATGACGACCGCCTGTCCTGTATGTAAGGACAGGTGGAAGTGATGTAACTTCGCCGGCGTTAAACTTCATGGTGGAAGGCGGTCTTGCACCACCGTGCTATTCCTCATTGGCTAAAATTGGGCTCTATGGAGTACAGTATCCAATGAAGATTACCGGCGGCGGTGACAGTGTACACCACCACGGATGTGACCGCCATTTTCTAACTCTAACCTCACTTGATTCCTGGCTTTCTACAGTACGACACCTCCACTGTGTGTGAGGCTGTGACCTGTGTCCGGAACCTGCCATGGCCCGTGTGACAGGGGAAAGTGCCCCTGCCTTCACTTCAGAGGAGTTGGAGCATCTGGTGTATGGTGTCCTACCCATGTATGGACAGCTGTATGGTCCTCCAGACCAGCAGTTGAGCACACCATGGGGACGTTGCATGCGACAAGGCTGCATGGAGATGTGAGTGTGCTGGCAGTGTGCCATTTGGGTGGGGGGTATGGTTGGTGGTAATGTACATGCAGGGCTCCGGGTGATGTGTGTACCTGATGAGAAGAAATGGTATTTGTGGGCCAAATGAGTGACAGGCTGGATTGTATGGTTCATGGTGTCCTCCTGTCTGTGTTTCCTCTGCAGGTCAGCACCCATCAGAAGAAGGTATTGTGGCATGCCATCACCAAGGACGTGAGGACCCTGGAGGTCTACAGCAGGCGGAGCACCCACTACAGGAAATGGGGGTAGGACCTGAGATGCTGGGCCCGGAAGCGCGCGGAGGCCCAACTGGGGATGGAGTCCCAATGAGGAAGAGGTACCCGTCGGAACCTGACCCCCCTAATGGCCCGCATACTGGTGGTGGCCTAGCCAGAGCTGGATGGGCACTTGAGGGCCTCACAGTAGCCACAAGGGTGTGAGTACAGAGTGTGTAACAACCATCTTTGCTGCCTGGCATAGGATCCTGGTGGTGGGTTTAACTCAGTGGGTGCCCCTTTATGCCACCTCATACATTTCTCTGTGGTCCAGCTCAGGGTAAATGGGTGAATAGGAAAATCTAGCTAGGTGGCATTCCATGTCAGACAGGGCTTTATAGGTCCTGGTAGGGGTGCAGATGGCAGTGGTTGGCTCACATCCTGCTGTGGTACCTAGCCAAAGGAATGCCAGTGTGATGCATACTGCTCAATCTTGGTCCCTGTGTGTGATGGTGATGTGTATGCCATCTGTGGTGTTGGTGCTGTAATTGACCCAGTGCTCCCTTTATTCCCCCCCCCCTATTTTCTTTTGTTACCCTGTCCATGGTGCATTAGTATCATCTGGCGGAGGAGCAGGGGCACCGGTGAGTGAGGGAGCTGCAGACCAGGGGACCCAGGAGGCAGAGTCCACCGATGCCAAGGGGACCAGTGGGACGCAGGGTGAGGGTAGACCCACAGCAGGGATTGGAAGTGACAACATGGACTCTGAATCCTCCTCCGATGGGAGCTCCCTCGTGGTGGCGGACACCTCTGGAACCATCCCAGCTACAGCTGCCAACCCCCATACCAGCACCGCCTTCCCAGTAGCCCCCACCGAGTTGCTTGTGCCCACTCACCAAGAAGGGTGGGCATCTCCTTAGCCCCAGGCACCTCAGGCCCTGCCCCACTCTTCCCCACTGCCCTCAGTGAGGAGGCTATTGACCTCCTGAGATCCATCTCTGTTGGGCAGTCAACCATAGTGAATGCCATCCAGGCGCTGGCATCCCAGATGCAGCAATGCAATGCCTACCTGGAGGGCATTCACGGTGGCTTGGCAGCACTACAGAGTTTCAGGCTCTGGCCTCCTCTCTGATGGCAGCCAGTGTCCCTGGTCCTACCGTCCTCCTCCAACTATCATTTCCCAGTCCCAGTCTCCACAACCCCAACCCATCCCATGCACACATACAGACACCCTCTGCCCCTCCTAAGAAACACAGATGCTCGCACTTACCCAACAGCCATCCACCTCACACACGCACACTGTGCATGCACCCCCATCCAAGTCCAGCAAACGTACACTCCCTACAACCACTACCTCTACCTCCACTCCCATCCCTCCTCCCACATCCCACCCCAACATCCCTAAGAAGCTTTTCCTTACCCATCTGGACCTTCTGCCTCCCCTCCCCCTCCCGCCCCTTATCCTGCCTGTAAGTGCAGGGTCCCAACAATCCAGCTCAGCACCTCAGCCAACCTGTCTGCCACTGCTCCCACCAAGAAATCTGCTGCTGGCACTAAGGGGCCGCTCAGTGGGACGGCAGTCACTCCCAGTCAAACCACACCTCTGCCCCTAAAAAGGAGGTCTAGGGTGGCGAAACCTAAGGGACAGAGGACGGGGTCAGTGGAGGCACATCCACCACCTGAGGGCAAAGAGCACCCTCCACCACCTGAGAGCAAGGAGCCCCCTCCACCACCTGAGGGCAAGGAGCCCCTCCACCACCTGAGAGCATGTAGCCCACCCTTTAGAGACTGCGGCCTAACACTCCCTTCCAGTGACCATTGGGCAAGGAGCCCCCTCCAGAACCAGTGGCATGATACCCACTCTAGCTGAGGTGTCCCCCAACCCCTCTTCCCCCTGAGGTGCCTGCTCATTTCCAACATGATGCCCCTGAACAGTGGAATCAGGATGATGTCAAGAGTCAAGTTGGGGATTGGACTATGCCCTGTGGCCATGTGGCCCTTTGGTACTTTGGACTGTCCATTGGCCCAAACTGTAAATTGACGTGTATATAGCTATTTAAATATTATGGTCGCTGTTGCCAGAAAATTACAGTGTTCGTACTTCAGACTTTTGTCCTTGCATTATTTGCTTGTGGGCCCTGTAACTGTCAACGTTCTGTGCAGCTGGTTGTGTGTGTGTGTGCATGGTGTGTGTTGTGCGTGTGAGTGTCACTCTCCTTTTCCTCCCTCCCTCCCTTGTGTGCTAAGTGGCTATACTCACCGTCGTCGGCATTGGTGCTCCAGGACCGCCATGGTGTGGTAGAGCATCAGGAAAACTTGGAGTTCCGATTCCATGGCGGCTGCAGAGTCCTCTGTGTCCCTGGAGGTGGGTGTCTCCTTTTATATGTTGTGTTTACGCCAGGCTTTTGGTGGCATAATCCTGCCAGTTTGCTATGTCATAATATGGTGGGCGGTACCTTGACTTCCGCCTGGCTGTAGGTAGCTACCGCCATGGTCAGTGGTGTTAATGCCCTGAAGGTTGGTGTGGTACATTGGCTGTCTATAGAGGTATCACTGCCATGGTCATAATTTGGCATTAGTTACTGCCAGGCTGTTGGCGGTAATACCCCCACTTTAACATTGGCGGTCAAAACACTGCTAAGGTCATAATGACCACCATTGTGTTTTTTTGCCTGTTTTATGAGGTACGTGCGAAAAATCAAATAGAACCATTATTTAAAAGTTACAATTTTCGACAGTGCAGACCTGCCCTTTCTTTTCTGCAACAACCGGATGCCCCTCTGGTTTGGCAGACTATGACTCTCTTCATAGGACTGTGCTTAATGCTAAGAAGATGTGTTTTGCTATGAAAGGAGTTTAGCAGGGATGGCATTGTAAATTCACTTTCAATGTATAGTATTTTAACAAATATCTAGTATTTTAGTTTAGATTTATTCCTGTTGGAGTAATTGTATTTATAGTAAGGGCTGTTTTTATTGACTTGTTATTTTAAAGAGTGGCATTAGCTTTTAGGGTAAATTGAATTTGTGAATGTATTTTAATGTTTGCTCATTTTATCTTGCATTTTGTTGATACAGGAATGTAGCAAATAAAGTGTATTGACTGACTGACAATGTTTGCCATAAATGACACAAGGCCATATACTTTAAACCTAAAAAAAACCACACATGCCGGATATTCAGCTAAGTTCAACTGGTTGGCAATTTTCCATACAAGCGTTATCTTACAAATATAGTCTTTCCAGGACATAAATCCAAGTAAGGTACCCATGCAGCACCTCGCATCTGTAATGTTAATTTGTATAAGGCGCAACATTGTACTATGCTGTCTTACAGAGATGGTCATAATTGTGTAAATTTACCATACGAAAAGTCACGAAGCAAAGCAGTCATGTCGTCAGGGTCTGTTGGCTGTTAATGAGCAAATTGATAATGAAAGACTAATTCTACATGATTGGAATTATTGACACAGCAATCTTGCAATAAAGAAGAATATGCTCTTCAAGAAAGACTGGTCTGGAATCTTTGTGACTTCAAATGTATAAAAACAATATCTACTGGGATTGATATTGAGTGCTGTGGTTAGAGCTTGGTATTTGTAAGCCATATATTCAGTTGAGTACATGTTTATGCCTTAGGGTAGTAGGGCATTTAACCATTCAGCACCATCTTTTGACCGTTATTTGAAATATACATAGGAGTCTGTATTACTGTTGGACACACATAGGAAGTGCAGTTAATTTACCATTTCTACCCTTATTTTGTTTATGTCCGCAAATAAAAAGATGAGAAGCAAATAAATTAAAGGGGAACTATAAAGGATAAACTTCAAAAATAAAGGACTGGTTGCTGAAGTGCACTCATTTTTAGGTTGATGTACACACATGACCAGAAAATAGCATAGAGCAAATAGCAAAAGAGCCAATGACTGATGCAGACTGAACTATTACCCCATGCAATTTGCTGTCATGGATGGAAGCAGAGTCTATTGACACTCAGAAAGGCCATTGGCAGAACAGAGTGAACCCAAGGGCCCTTTATGTATCTATATGGATATATATTGTGATTTGTTTTTTTATTACAAGATTCTGGGAGACATCTAAGAAGAGATTCTCACAAGAACTATTGCAACCATCCCACTAATGTTTGTCACAGGCAGCAGCCAGTGTCAAAACCATTTCTTACAAAGGTAATCTGAAATTTCATGCAACAACATACCTATCTGTAGACCTTAAAACGAAGAAATAACAATCCATCCTTAAATGCCTGTTGATTTTAACAGATGCTTTTCACAATTTGTCTGTCAAGATTAATGTGTTTATCATCTCATTTCATAATAACAAGGTCAGAGTTATGGCAACAGAAATATGTTTTCCTAATGAATCAATCAGACCTACAGCTTATCACCATAACCACATGAGGCCTCCTGTACTGAGCATAAACATTCCTACCAGAAAACTCTAAGGCACACAGTAATAAAATGAGATAGTATATAGAATTACAGTTAGCAAAGAAAACAAAATACCACCTCTCCTAAGAAAGGCTAACAAGCATCCTGACAGTATAAATCTTGTAAACACATGGTTTGTCAGAGGGGTTAACCATCACCATAATGCTCGCCAACTATGCTAATCATTAACATTTTATGTCACAAAAATCTTATCTGTAGGCTTTAATGCAGAGTAATAACAATCTTCCCTAAAATGTCTAATGACTTAATCATATGCTTTTCACAATAAATGTGTCAGGCCTACTGCCTTTATAATAACGTTTCATTATAAATGATATAGCATCTATCATATGGCTTGTCACCATAACCTATTGTGTTGGATTATAAACCTCCCCACAAGGTAGCCATCAGGTAACAGAATAACAAATATGTACAAAATACAGTTGTCAAACCAATACAAAGTCCCTACTCATAGATCCTAATAAGGATTATCATAGTGCAAATCATTGATTCCCATGTTTTTTTTAGGTGGGTGACCAGCATCAGAACCCTTGCCTACTACAGTAATTCTATGTAAAAAAATGTCTGACTGCAGGCGTTAGCACAGTGTAATAACATTCCACCCTTAAAAGCTGTTTGCATTTAAAGATACTTTTCAAAATACGCAGGGCCTACTTGCTTTGTCATAACTTTTCATTATAAACAGATCACACATTTTAAATGCGACACAAGTTAACTGATAAAGCTCACCTACTCTTTGCCAATGGCTTGGCATTATATACAGGCCAGGCCTACATAAGTGTACATGAGCTGGCAACAATCAGGCATACATTTGTACAATTAAAAATATTCACAAAATTGGAGTTGGCCAAACAACATAGAGCCCATCTCAATAGGGGCTAACAAGAATCATTGCAGTGAAATTCTACAGCCAGGGTTTGTCAGAGTTGTCAAACCCTTGCCTAACATAGTAATCTGTGAGATTATATGTAAACAAATACCTTTCTAAGACCTGATCCATAATGTGACAACAACCCACTGTTCGATGCCTACTGTTTTTACCATATGCTTTTCACAATAAATAAGCCAGGCCTACTGAGTTTGTAATAACCTTTCATGATAAACAGGCTAGACCTTTGGCATCGGGCATATTATTTCCCTATACTCCAATCAAGCCTATGACTGTTATCATTAGCTTGTTTCCATAACCAACTGAGCATAAGCTTTCCCACAAGAAAACCACCAGGCATACAATCATAAAATTGCAAATGTATACAAAAATACAGTTGGGAAAGCAAAGCAGTATCTGTCCTAACAGGGTTCAAGAAGGATTCTTTTAGTGCAAATATTCTATACTCATGGTTTGTCGGGTGGTAACCACCACTTGCCTGTTACAGTAATCTAGCTGCAGTGTAGCAAAAAACCTATCTGTAGGATCTAATTTAGACTTATAACAATCTACCCTTAGACACCTGTTAACATTAACATATGCTTATCACAATCAATAAGTCAGGCCGACTGCCTTTATTGTGAGTTTTCATGATACAATAAGGAATATAGCCTCCATCATATGGCTTGTCACCATAACCAACTTAATCCCATATTACTGTGTATAAGCTTTCCACATGGCAACCCTTTGGCATACAGTCATAAATGTACACACGTATACGAAATAACAGTTGGCAAAGGAAAATCTCCTAAGAGAGCTTAACAAATAATATTGTAGTGCACATCTTTTATCTCAATTTTTGATGTAGACAAATAAAATCAAGGCCCTTGCCTACTACAGTGATCTGTGAAATTCTATTTAACAAAGTACCTGCCTATAGGCATTAGCATGGCATAATCCAATCTCTCCTTAAAATTGGGCCCTGGTGTAATTTTAACTATGCTGGCCTAATCCGAGTAATTCCAGTATTTCTGTCGCACTCTTTGATGCAGAATTACCTCTAATAACACAATTACGCCTACCTGTGTAATTAAGAGTAATTTGGAAGAAAACAATCCTACCATAAGACCATATTTAGCGACGATGTGCAGCTGCTCAATGTTTGTGTTCTTCTGAATTTAGCACTATTTATTAGTGCAAACGGCATTGTCACATCCATTTTGAATAGATGGGTACATTTTGAAAACAGAGCTAGTCACTGGGAGTAAGTTGGAGGGATAGCAAACTTAGCACAATTCCTTTGCACAAAATACTTTTTGCACCCTTTTTTACACTACGAAGCATTTCTGATAGGAAAAGTGCACTAAATGTTGGGGGTAATTTGGGTGAAAATCCTACCCCAAGAACACTTTAGCGAGTGGCTTCTCAAACATCCTATGGATGCTATGTTGGGTTTGGCATTATTCCTTTGTGCAAAATACATTCTCGAGCCCATTCTGGACACAAGGGGGCATTTTTATGTTACGAAATAGAAATAAGCACAGAATTGCTCTTCTCACATAATTATACTTAACCCCATGGAATTTTTAGGCAAGCCAGCTTGATTGCATTACACTGAATTACTCAAGTTGCGGCCACTTCTTCCTATATCTTTATGCATGCTTCTCACAATAAGAAGGGCAGGCCTATAGACTTGGGCCTGATTTAGATGTTGGTGGACGAGTTAATCCGTCACAACGGTGACAAATATTCTATCCACCAAAATCTAAATCCCTTTCTTTCCTATGGTATTTATATTTCGGTGGATGTGATATCCATCCCCGTTGTGATGGAGTAACCCATCCGTTAACATCTAAATCAGGCCCTTGGTCATCATTTTCTATTATGCACAGATTGATCCTATGAAATCTGGCATGCTTTTCCCTGATGAAGCCTTTGCTCTTCAACATTAGGTTTAAACTTTACTCAATACTGGCATATTCAAGTGCACATAAACAGGCAACCATCATGCACTCAGTTATAAAATTACAAATATATAGAAAAATACCAATTCACACCTATATGCCTATCAACTTTAACAGATGCTTTTCACAATAAATGCATCAGGCCTTGTATCTTTATCATGACATTTGATAATAAACAGACCAGGCCTATATCCATGATCATTGTCTTGCTGTCCTGCATAAACATTATCAAAAACCAAAATGTGCAATACATACAGGGGGTCATTCTGACACTGGCGGTCATGGACCGCCAGGGCCAACGACCGCGGAAGCACCGCCAACAGGCTTGTGGGGCCGGTTTCCCGCCGGTTTCCCGCGGACCCAGGGAATCCTCCACGGCGGCGCTGCAAGCAGCGCCGCCATGGGGATTCCGACCCCCTTCCCGCCATCCTGTTTCTGGCGGTTTTCACCGCCAGAAACAGGATGGCGGGAACGGGTGTCGTGGGGCCCCTGGGGGCCCCTGCAGTGCCCATGGCACAGGGCCCCATTAAGAATTTCAGTGTCTGCTTGGGAGACACTGAAAATCGCGACGGGTGCAACTGCACCCGTCGCACACCAGCAACTCCGCCGGCTCTATTCGGAGCCGGCATCCTCGTTGCTGGGGCTTTCCCGCTGGGCGGGCGGGCAGCCTTTTGGTGGTCGCCCGCCAGCCCAGCGGGAAAGTCAGAATGACCGCTGCGGTCTTTTGACCGCGGTACGGTTTTCTGGCGGTTCCCGCCAGGCGGGCGGCTTCCGCCGCACGCGTGGGTCAGAATGACCCCCACAGTCTTTTCAGTGGACGCACACACATATGGCCCAATCAAATCCTGTACTCTCAGAGCTCAACATATCAGTGGAGCTTAAGAACCTCTCTCAGTAGTACTCTGAAAGTTATTTTTTGATAATCACATAAGGCCTGTTGCACTGTTGAACCAGACCTAAAAATTCATGTAGATTAATGATCCCATCAATGCTGCTGCCAGAGAAAATCACCTTAAATTATTGAGTTATGTAAGACACTTTAATAGATTTACAGTGTCTTATGTGTACTCCTAAAAGTTAAAGCTCAGGCAGCTGAAGAGATAAACAGAATGCTCACAGCTGAGTGGAGGGTACACACATTTTGTGGAAGACAACAATTTCTGTCCAATCAAAACATGTACTCCTGGCTACCAAAATGTGAGTGGAGCTAAAGCCCCTATCCATGTGAGTCTCACATAATTGTCTGGTGACAGCCGCACTCCCAAGCCAGACTAGAAAAACAAGGGTTTGATTCTGCCCTTATCCTGTGCTGCTCTTCACCATATGGCACCTGGGCTCCATCCTGGACTTCCTCTTGATGAGGCATTAATAAGAAGTATGGGCTATTCTCAAGACAAATGCTTAAATAGGTAAGAGTCGTGGGGTTCCCTTTCCTCAATTTGACTGCCATTGTGCAAACTGCAAAACACAGTGCACAATTCAACAGCATAGAGCCAGATGTGTGAACATTAAAAATGGTAACTTGCAAATACTGTTTTTTTCTGAATCGCTATTTGGTGATTGCTGTTCTTAATGGATGAAACTTTTATTTTTCAATTAGCAATTGCTAGAGGGTCACAAAACGATCTACCTCATGAATATTAATGATGTAGGTCACTCTTTGTGAACCATTTGGGGTCGCGGCCTGCTGAGCTTAGCAGGCCACCATGTATGCGATATATATTTTTTTAATTAAACAGTTTTTTTAATAGAGCCTTTTTTCCTAAAGGACACGGAATGCTTTAAAAATGTTTTTGTCAACATTCACAAAGGGTCAGGGGTCCCTTGGGGAAACCTTCCCATTTGTAAATGGGTAAAATATTAATATATAATGGGTAAAATATTGTTTTGCAACAAAATTTGGAGGCAAAACATTAATACATACCCCCTCAATTGAAAGGGACGCCCTAAACATGCCACCCTCAAAAACACCGAATCACAAACCCAAATTGCGATTCTTTAGAATCAAAGGGCCTCATTACAAGAATCTGATGCATCAGCCCAATGCATCAGATTTCTTATGTTGCCCTACAAACCTCCAACGATGCCACAAATGCACTATTTTTACAATATAGAGCCCCATGGCATGCGTTTTCCCAAATGCGTCAGAAATTTGGATGCATCGGTTTCCACTAAGCTCATGCATTGCTGAACTATCATAAAAAAAATTATGCTACTCCAGCAATGCGAGAAGGTCCTTTTAGAGAAAAGCCCTGTGTCAAATTTATGCCTACTTTGAGCAGGTGTTAAAGTTCTGACTCGCAGAACAACACAGTGAAATGTTGTAAATTTCTCGCCATCATTTCTGTGTGGCTTTTCTCTTGGGAACAGCTACCCTGCATATATTTTACATGGTGCAGATATAATGTGATGCAAGGGTTTACAAACTGACGCATTAGGCCCAATGCACCAGTGTGTAAACCTGGAGCAGTGTAGAGCACTGCTAGCGCCACCGCTGCATAAAAACAAATGATGCAACTGTGGCTCAAAGGCCCTGTGAATGAGGCCCACAGTTTGGTGTTGGTTCATAAAAAAGCATTTTTGCAGTCGCAACCATTTGTGGCCTCAAAATGGTTTGTATATCTGGCCCTCAACTCGTTAGCAGATGTAAGTTCTTATATTAATTTAAAAAGGTGTGTAACATACAGTTTTTGCAACTGGATGGATAAGTTGTTAAACTAAACAGACCCAATGCAAGTTGATCATCATGACAATTGTATCTTTCTGGTCTGGGCAGTATATTTCATATTGCATTTGTTATTGAAGATAATTCTCTCTTATGATGGATGACATATGTCTTTGGAACTAAGCACAGTGATTAACGAATAATTATGTGCTCAGTTTTTTAAATGATGACTTATGTATTATGTGATTTTTATCTATTTGTTTCAAATGTCTAATGGGAATAGGTATGGAGTATGTGCCCGTTGTAAGACATCTGGACAATCTAGGTTACAACCCAACAATACTGGCATTAGCCTCCAGTTTCTGTGATGGGCTGGACATGATCCACTCCTGAGCTACCTGAGCTAGATTGATGCTTGCCTTCCATTCAGTGCATTGGCAACACTCAGTGGGAAAGAGTGATTGAGGGTTGGTGAGTTTTCTAAATCAGTATTCAAGACAAATTTGGCCAATCGGATCGCAGAGAACATAGCAAGGACAACATCAGAGCTTCTCCTGTGATGTTTCTCTCTCACTATCCATGAAATGAAAAAATATAAGCATGTTTGAAAGTAAGTTGCCTTTGGAGCAATGGACTAACAGCTTCCTGGTCTGATATAAAGTGTCATCCAGCAGTCTTGAGAGACGCGACAGCTCTTAGAAAAACGAGAGAGCACCTGTGATTAGTCTGCAAGAAAAAAACCAGTGGCAGCGTTATCATTAACCCCATACGACATTTTTGTCTCACCTGTCTGCAATGCACTTCATTCTCACGTTTGCACAGTACTGTTTGAAATAACGCACGTTTGAACCTTACCCAGCAGTTGCCTCACCTTTTTCATGAAGGTCCTCAGATCCATGTGCTAGGGCGTCTTACCTTAATAAGGAAACTTACAAGGGGACGTAAATAGGTCGATGAACCTTTTGACTGCATTTAAGATGTTCCCACCATATATCCTTTACATGCAGATCATTAATCAATAATTAATCATTAGCATCAATAATCAAAAACAGTCAATAACATAAGTAATCAATAGGAGTCAGTAATTGTCACACACCATGGACTTTGTAGCCATGAATAACCGCACCTTTAAGTAAAAGTTAGAATATTTATTTCCCTAAATTAATAAAGCTAATGTAATGTAGGTTAATCTCAAAATCAATTGATAAACATACAGAAACACTGGCTGACCGAAACGATGAAAGAACTGCAATCTAATCAAAGCTTGAGCTACTACACATTCTAAAATAACAGTACAAATTAATAGCAAGAATAACTGGGCAAGTGATATTACATACATTTTGGTTGAGCAAAGAAAAGGCATCAGCTGTTGTAGCAAACCTCAACAGTAGGAATCCTAACTAGATTAGAATTAGCATGTTTGGGCTTCATGCAAAACAATTTAGTCAACACGAATTTGGAAAAACATCTAACTATGTCTCTATCAAAATTAGTAGTTGGTACCTAGAAAAAAGGGCAAATAGACATAGCAAACAACACCATAATAAATATACCTATCCTCAGTTTTGGATAAGCAAGCTGTGACAGTCACCATCATCAGGACATCATCAGGACATCAGTCTGGTCAGCAAGGCATCAGAATTCAGCATCAAAGTTCAGAAAGGGCAAAGTTTTTTAAGCTAATTAAGTTAAGCATGTCTATTCTCAAGACGGTCAAGAAAGTAATGGCGGTATCGCAACGGAGAAATGGGCAAATTGTGTCTTCTTCTCAGTGCAGTCCACATAAGTTAGATTTCCTAAAACTACTTCCCAAGTCCCTATTGGTCAAGGGATCGCATGTTCATTCTTTGTCCAATAAAACTAAAACTTCAAATCTACATCTCTACTAGTACATGGTTCACATCTCGAATGATTGTCTCCTTCGTACTGTTCTCATCATCCGGCTCGTCAGGTAACAATATTGTTGCAGCTTATACTCCAGTCAGAGTCTCCATTGTATTCTCCTGAGAAAGTCAGTCTTACACACATTACATAAAACAATGTTGCGTTAGCAAGTTCATCATCTCCTAGTAAGCAGTTCTCATGAGAAAGACGTTCAGTTACAAGCACAATAGGTCAGCACAGTGGAAAATCACAATTTAATTCTCTAAGCAGACATTTATTAAACTCTACAAAATACAGCTTAACATGAGGCTGTGCAACTAGGCCAAAACCTGCGCTAAGTTAATAAAGCTAATACATAATGCATAACCCTTAATATGACATATTACTACATTAATCAAACATAAGCTCAAGATTTCTTATTAATAAGCCGTTTATAAGTACACTTTGTGAAAATTTACGGCCACTCACGTGGTCACACCTTCAAATGCGTGCATTAATGAAATCAGCATTAACAATTGGTCATGCCAATATCATCCTCCCACACCTACCAATGCCCATATTCTCTCTCAAATCCACGGAAGACCCTGCGGCATTGAGAGTAGCTGACATTACATTCACACATTCCAGTACACGCATGGTGCCCCGTAAAGACTGTGGAAACAGAAAGGGAAGAAGTAAGTATACCATAAACCCTCCAAAAATATCACTATTTGTTAAACGCATGAAATATTACAAGAATGCTTCATTTCCGTGTATGAGTGAATTTGTGTATGTGTGTAAGCATGTGTGTGTGAGTGAAAGTAACACACACATGCTATTTTGGTAAAATGACGTCTATGCCCTTGATGCTTTTTCTATTTATAATGTTTTGGAATGGAGAAGTGCTTCCTACCAATGTTGACATGAGGAAACTACATTTTATTTGTATTTTGGCACTCTATAAAAGTTCATGGCTTTTCTCCATCTCCTTTCCTCTACTTATTTATTTATAGTAAATATTTTTGAAAGAGCCCAGTAGCCCCCCACTGGACCGCTCGCTTTTAGAAAATGCTCCTGCTCCGCCAAAGCTCCCCACACCATTTCTGTTATTTACAGTTGTTTGCTTCTGGAAAGTGCTCCCACACCATTGGCCAACCCAGGGACATTTCAGGATTTGGGTACCCTGCTTATTTTGGGGTTCCCTGTTCACAACAACCTTCAATTTATGATCCAAATTCAGCTCTACTTGTCCACAATATGATAACACAGCGGAAGCTCACAAATATTACTGCAAATAATCTCTAACTTTGCCCATTTCTTATATGTGAGGTCCTGTATTGTTCTAAAAGAGACTTTTTTATGGAAGTTGCATGAAAACACATATTTCTGCTAATTGTATGTGACAGATTCTCATCCATCACCCATTTGGCATCAAACATAAAAAGAAGGAATTTCCTTTAACCAATTTTTGTGCAGGAAGGAACTCCTTCCAGCACAAAAACTATGCTGATCACAATACAGGCTCCCTTGCAGTATGGCACAAAGGTGCCTCGTTGGTGCATGTGAGCTTAAAGTGCACCAGTGCAGGGAGGGAGCACAATTTTGCTGCAGCTTCGTAGATATGGCTCAGTTTTGCTCTCTGCTGTTCACGCAACCAAGTGTACAAACTTGATTCTTTGCGTATCATCAACTCTTTGTTAATCTGGACCCAAACATATATACATTATAGAGGGACAATCTTTACACACACATATAAAGAATGTATTTCTAATGTTGCATCAAAGCACTTTGACCCCATGTCTTGCCACATTTGGGATCCTAGATCCAGTCGAATGCCATGTGTTATCTTGAAAAATGTTAAATTCTACATCACCAAAAGAGTAAAAATTGTTCCATTATTTTGAAGGACAATAATCATTGATGGAGTTTCAGGATGCAAATAAAACCCGTTATTCTCTCTGAAAAACATTAAACAGAAAACACCTCAAGCACATCAAAATGTCAACATTAAACAGTAATCCGAAAGCACCAATGATACTTTTCTGTGAACAATTTGTGCTGAGCCAGTTTAAGGACCAACTCAGTTGAATGTGCACAACTTTTGCAAAGACAGCCATTGCCAGTTTCAGAAACCAACAACATCAATCTTTCTTGGCCAAAAGCTAAGACTGTCCTACAAAAGAACAAGTGCACCGAACATCATGTTAACAGTTGAAACAGAAAGAATGAAAACAATACTATAAATGATTGTGGTCGTAACTCACCTTTCATTTTTTTTGTGTGTCATACAAGATTATGAATCAGGGGCTGTACCTCTTCAAGGGAGTTGAGGCATTGCCACCGCCACCAATGGGAGCCCCCATGACTGCATAATTTCAAAGGTCGCACAAGATCTGCAATCAAGTGGTCCCGGGCTCCTGCGGGACCCTGCCCAGTCTGCTGCTCTGCAACACTACCCTTCAGTACACCTCTGATATATCACTTACTGCCCTCTGTTCTCATTTATTTCCTTCAAATTTAATTTTACAATCACCAGTTAGGAAACACAATTTTTAATTGTTAGTTTAAAAACTTTAAACATAGCCTGGGGCTCAGTGATAGTGTGTTTGCTGCCTAGTTTTGTGTTTAACCTATTGGAGGAAAGTTCCAATCCCAGTTATTTAGCTAATTGGTTTGTGTAGCTGCAACAGGAGTCTTTGGAGAGTGCAACTCACAAGAGGCATGTCACATTCAAAGTGGGATACCTCAGTGGGTCAATGTGCCTATTGTATAGATCAATTTGCAACTCTCACATTCCAAACCCAGGAAGCTGGCTATGGTGGTTAATGTGCCTGGCAAGAAAAATAGGTTGATTAGATTAGTGCTCGGTTAAGAATTTCATTTAGGGCCTGACACCATGTTACGTGTCCAGTCGTTTTTAGTTTACATAAACTCCAGAGCATTCTCTGGTTTACAGATGACCCAAGTGTGCCATTCCAAAGTGATGGCATAATATATACTTGAGGAGCAAGATATTGAAGTAGCAGAAATAACCTTTGAAAAAACATATTTAAGTTCATTTAGTAGGCAAACTAATTTATGGTTACATGGATCATAACATGTTGAACAGCAGGTTCAAAGAAGGCAATACAATGCATGGTATATTCCAGGACATTCAAACACACCCCAACAGTACAGTAATGATGAGATTAAGGAAACCAAGAACAACACAAAGGCTTGAAATAAAATGACAGGATAATTATCAAGCTGGAAAGCTACCACCTTTAGGAGCTTCAAACATCTCAACTATTATCTCCTCACATTGACCCATCTTGCCACATTTAGGTATCGAAGGAGGGGGTCTATTGTGTCTTTTACACTTACAGGCTAGGGTAGTAGAAGTATATATGTGTTAGCAGTATCATTACAATATACCAGTTCCCAAGATCAGTTGCATGTCTACACCTTCTGAAAATATGGTAAGAATATCAAGCCAGTATGTACTCTACCTGCCCACACCTAAGCTAGGTGCAAAACATCAGTCTCTGAATGCCAGCATGAAGTGCAGCTCACATCCTCTATCAGCTCAAATTACTTAAATTTCATTGATGCGTTTTAAAAACCACCAAGGGATTTAAATGAAGTAGTCTATGCTGGTTATTTAGTGTTTGTCAGGTTATACTCCATTTTACCTGGCAGCATAGCATGTTCTCCTCTGTCCTGGTGGACTACAGCCCACCACATTTAGATATCTGCACTTGTCTGGCAGAGGTCTATGTGCCTTGAAAAGAGCTGCCACCCCACCGGGTCCTCTGAAGACACTGTTTTGCTGAGCAGCTGACTCATTTCATGTAGCTGCTCAGCAAACATTTTTGTATTTCAAAAATAAACTCCCAAAGCAGGAGTTTTGTTTTTTTAAAACACAAAACTAACACTGTTGACACCCAGGGAGTTTTCGCCCAGGCCATATGGATCAATTTCTTTGTGTGAAACAAGAAAAAGTAGGTCATAACATCCACTTTGAATAGAGTGGACAGTTGAGGTAGGTTCACTGACTCCAAATAAAGGGGGAAAATAGTCAGTATGATAGGGTTCCCCACTACATTTGTAGCATAGTACCTAGTGTGCTAAGCTCTAAATATCCTCCAATACAGAGAAACGTCTGTTGTCCGTATGCAATAGTATATTGTTGTATGAACTGTTGTAGGGAATGTAAAAAATAAATGTGATGTAGAAAACATGAACCACGAAAATATCACACAACATCAGGCCCAAGCAGAAACCACAGAGCTGTTCATAGTTAAAAAGCAGTTTCGGCCAAACTCTCACACTGATACAGACAAGGTGAAATGGTTACTTAAGGAAGTAGTGGGATAGGAAACTTGAAAGCGTTTTTAGTAAAAGGCCAACTCATGCCTTACAGACCCAAAGCATTTATGACATCAGCACACAAGTCCCTGGCACACATGCCGTGCCTTCAAACAGACTGTGGATGGATTAGACAATAGGTTCATAATCGAATTAGACAAGAGCACACAGGTGCCTGATTAAACGATAGGTGCAGGGAAGAAACAAAATTCTGAGCACACGGAGGCCCCAGGCACAAAATGCTGCCAGCATATACACTAAGGAGCTTAGATCTACTATGAAGCACCCATGCATTCTTAGACCAAAGAATTCTCTGTCATAAAGCATTGTCAAAAGTATATTGATGAATGTGTAATGGTTTGGTTCAGGAATTCAGAGTCATGGGTCACATGCCCTCAAGTGTTTTTCCTTCTTGAATCTGTTACTTGCAAATTACTTATTAAGTATGAGTAATAAAGCATTGCATTGAATTGTATAAAAAGGCCTGCCTATGTACAGGCATTTGCGAAAAACTGCAGAGGTAGCTCCAATGGTCTGTGGTTCAGTTTGCACTGTTTTTCTCCCTGTTGTGACAGTCAGTAAATACTGTCTTTGAGAGCCTGTGTGGTTCTTTGAGCTGGGACTGTTTTGCCCACCTCAAAACAGAAAAAAGAGTGTCTGACAAAGCTGTATGAAGATCACCATCCCAGTGATGCCTAGTTTCCAGTACTCCTTATAACTTACCACTGACGACACTTCTGTAGACATAAGAGATTATATTTTGGGAGTCGGTGCCACTGATTACATGTGACATCAGGACAAGTCCTTGGGGTTCCGCTGAAAATGCAAGAAACCCAACCTGCAGCATAACTCAGAGATGGAAATGGAGCACTATAGCGGCATAGTTACCCACGGAGCTTCAGTGTTAAAAAGGTGCCCACTGGGTATACATCACACATATATATCAGCCATAGGTGGGCAAACTCACGGTCTGCCTTGCTTTCTAAAAAGAGAAAAAGTCTTGTGAGGACTGCTAATAAAATAATGCTTAAAGAATCCCTTTTCCCATTCAAGAAACAATATGTGCCGGGTCAGGGCAATTTTGTGACTCCAAACACCTTTACTGATCAGACTAATAAGCTTATTTCTTCTTAGTTTTTTTTTGTCAAAAACATTGAAGATAATTTTGCCTTTTATTCCCTTTGAATTACAAACAACAGTCATCATCTCCTTGGTCCTTTTGAGTTAGACTATTGCAATGCTCTTTACTTGGGCATGCAGCAAAGCAAAATTCACAAAGTCTTCTGGGGTGGCAGATGCTTTGTTTATTCCACCTCTGAGCTCTGAAATTAGCTGTCTTGGCACCTTAAATGCCAGCCAAATCTGTTGACTTTCAGAATACACGACTAAACTCAATCCCGCTATAATTTTCGGTTTTTGGTCTTTTGCAATACAGCTTTCTCTCGCTCGCTAATGCCAAGATGCTCTTGGGCAAACATTTAGCTTTACAAATATAAAGTATCAAATGTCAGGTTGAACATAAAAAGTCACCAAATTAACCTGAGCGCCACCTCATGGTAGCTGTGGTGCAGAGCAGAGAGGCAATGTATGAAGTGTTTCTGTAGTGCCAAAACAGTAATGAAGTCAAACACAAAACCATGAAAAATCATAAACAATTTACAAAATTAGAGTAAAATGTAATAAATAAAATGCCACCAAAATATCAAAAATCTAATAAGGTGAACCAGAGGACTGAATTTGTAAAGTTAAAAAAACAAACAAATTAGCACCAAAATGTATGACGCTCCAAATGTGGTCAACTGGTCGCAGTAGGCTGGGACCTAGGTGTAATTTAAGGCCAACCACAATGCTGCTCCGGTCCAATACAGGGTCCAGGTTCAACCCCCTGTCGAAGGATTTATCTAGGCCTTAGTCTCAAAATTGGAAGTCCAAAAACCACAAATGTGCAAGACAGCAGGCTGTAGCTGAAGAGAGGTCTACGAGGTCAGATCGCCGTTGGACAAGGATTTGGTCAAGACATTATTTTTTGGCAGGAAAGCTCCAAGAAGTTGAAATTAGGAGTCTGCACCTCAGATAGGTCGCTTGTTGGTAGGATACTTTTGGTGCTGTTGCCTGTTCACATGTAGTTGCTTTTTCAGACCTCAGAATCTTTCAGTGGGGCTCTTTTAGTAGGGCAATGCTAAGTTATGGCTGGAGAGGGTTCCATGAGGCTGGATAACTTCTCTGCAAGGTCATGCTGAATCGAATTTGCTGCTTTGGAGCAGGTCAAAGTGGGAGAAGCCTGGATCTTCAGTCCAGAGGCAAGGCACCACTGGAGATCTTTGGAGCCAAAATGTTTCTAAGTGCTAGGTTTTCAGGGGTGGTAGGAGAAGCCCACTCAAACCCAGCAAAAAATCTGAGGAACTCAGAAACAGCACTTGAGGGTCAGGATTTACTCCAGCAGAGGCCGCCAACAGGTTTCAGGGCAGGCCCAGTCAGAACTGGTCAGTGGGACACCTTCAGAAGGGCTCTTATGTAGCTTGTTGTGACTTGGAAGCCTGAACAGGAGGTCAGCCTTATGACCCTTGAAGTCCAATTAATTGCCTTGGGGACAAAAGAGAGCAGGCCCAGTCCTTCAAGGTTCTTTTAATGTCTCAGACAACAGATTCAGTCCTCTGCTGATATTCCTCAGGTCCAGCAGTTTTCTGAGGAGTGTACTGGGGATACCACATTTGCGCTTGGCACCAGCCTTTGATTGAGAGTGAATCCTGACTCTTCATTAACCAATAGGGCAAACGTTCCCAGGGGTTACCCAACCCACTTTTGCTGCATTTCCAGTGAACCCTACTCCAAACAATCTCACAGTGCCAGCCCAAATGGTCATCCTGTCAAAAGAACAAAATCACCTCCCCTGGGAACAGTTTTCACATTTTGTTCAGGGCTTGAGAACTCAGAGGGCTACAACTGGAGGCTAAAGCAAATTAAACTCTAGAGGCTTTAGGTAGGAAAAACGTAACTTTCTAAAACTAAAATTGCCCTCCAACATAGCATTATGAGGAAAGCACTGCAATATATCTGTTAGGTCTTGTCTTAACTTGCAGGACAGAAATCTTTCCGGGCCACAAATTTGGTATTCAAACCATTAAAATGTCTTTTACATGTGTGGCATAGGATGGTTTATTCATATGTACATAGATATCTCCTATAAGCTTCTGTCACAACAGTCCGTGGTGTCTACCTGTCAAACGTCAACACCAACAACATCAGGGAAAACTCTGGAAGTATCAATTAGGCCTTCTACGACCCATCAGTGAGGCAAGTCTGGGGACCTCTAATCTTTATTTCTACATCTCAGAGTTACTCCTTCCACTCACATATTTGTATAGTGCTTGTTAGAAATTGGGTCCTGGTTGGTATGCACTCTGTCCAAGCAGGAACCATAATCCTAGTCAAGGTAAGTCAGATACACACCATAAAGTAACCTGTGTGCATGCTATGATAGCTTGGCACAGAGCAGGCAGGCTCAACTTAAGAGGCAACGTGTAAAGTATTTGTGCAACACTTCAAAGAGTAACACAGTGAAAACATCACTCAAAAGCTCCACACCAGGTTAGAAAAATAGAACTTAATTTTATGAGTAAAAGAAGACTAAAACAACAAAAATCCAATAAGTTGAATTAGATATACTGTATGGATTTTTAAAAGATTAAAATCCAGTATAGTACTTAAAAGCCTAAAGCATCAACCAGGGCTACCTGGTCACACTAATCTGGGTGAAATCCAAAATTTCAGGCCAACTCGATGGGGCATGGTTTGGATACAGTCTCAGAAAATTCCAGCGGACGTTTTCTCTTCTCAAAGTTGAGCCAAGAGTCCTTTTCTGGGAAAAAGTTTACCGGCAGCAAAGAGAGTGTCCATGGGCATGAAAAGTCAGCAGAGCATTGTGAATGGGTGAGCTGGAGCCTCGCGGTTGCAAGTGACGATGCTTGCTTATGGGGGCTTGCACAAATTCTTCGTGCTAGTGGCACGATTCCAGTGCAAGCATTGTTCTTGATTGCAAAGAGTCTAACAGCTTAGCAGCCACATGACCGATTTCAATTGCCCAGGACTAGAACGGTGCCACTTGGGGGTCAGAAGCTGATTAAAGATGGCTCTGGGAGCTGTAGTAGATGGGTTGGAAGTATTTTGTACCCTTGAGACTTGCAAATACAGGAGGTAAGACACCAAGGCCATGGATTCACTCTGCGTTCAAGTGAGATGGGTTCAGTTCTTCCTCAGCAGGGCAGAGGCCTGAGACAGCAGGGCAGTACAGCATAAAAGTAGTTCCTTCAGGGCAGCAGTCCAGAATGGCAATCCATGTAGCAGCACAGCAGTCCTTCTTCCTGGCAGAGGTCTTCACAGGTCCAGCAGTGTACTGAGTTGGTAGGGTCAGTACTTCTACCCAGTTGTGGCTTTGAAGTGTGGGTAACTTCAAATAAAAAAAGGGTCTGTGAAGTGCACAGAGGACCTTAATTTTTGTAGTGGCTTCAGGCCCACTACAGGGGAGTATTCAGCCCTCTGTTTTGAAGCAGGACACTGCTCATTCAGGTGTGTCAACTCTTGCTTCTCATCCTGCCCAGAAGGCCCATCTAGATGTTGATGGCACATCAGTCACCCCCAAGCTCCCTTTGTGTGTGGCTATCTAGAGGGAATGCACACAGTCAAGCTGTTCCCCCAGCCCAGATGTGCATTGGGGACAGACTACAGACACACAGGGCTAAGAGCAGGAAAATGCTAACTTTGTAAAGGTGATTTTTTCAAAATTGTAAGAAATCCAACTTTACCATTCAATAATTATTATTACAATTCCAAAGGTACTAAACATGACAGGTCTACACCTTCCCTATCAGGAATGACAACTTATTACATGTAATATGGAATCTCTAATGTTATGCTATAAGAGTGTAAGGCCTCACAGCAGTGAAAAACAATTTTGAGAGTTTTTCACTACCGGGACATGTAACAACTAAAGGTGGATGTCCTGCCTTTTATTTACACTGCACCCTGCCTTATGGGCTACCTGGGGCTTACCTTAGGGGTATGTTATATGTAATAAAAGGGGAGTTTGAGGCTTGGGTTCTAACATGGCAGTGTAATTCTGCATTCAGGCTACAATGGCAGGCCTAGGACAGGTTTTAAACTGATACTTTAGTGGGTAGCACTAGCAGTGCCGCAGACCCACTGGTAACATTTAATAATTTACAGACCAGAAGCACCTGTAGTACATTTCACCAGGGACCTATAAATAAATTAAATATGCCAGTTGGGTATATACCAGTGAAACCATGTCTTAAGGAGAGAGCACAAGCACTTTATCACTGATTAGGGTTCCTAAGGCCAACAAAAATGAATTCATCAAAAAGAGGAGAGAAAAAGGCAAAACGTTTGGGGTGACCCTGCAGAAAGGGCTATTGTCAACGGTGCTTATTTCATGTAAACTTTTTAAAGTGTTTTATTGAGTTTTATTGCTTTTCTTATATGGATTTATCTCTATTATATCACCATTTCTGTTTAAGATCACTTTTATAGCTTGGCAATGATCAGTGAATATAATTCTTTTTTGGAGCTACTGCATCAAGCAATACCTTGGCAACACAAACTGCCAGGATATTAAGGCAGTATGTGTATCTGTGGACAGTGAACTCTGAAGCCTAGCATACCTTGTGTCTCTCGACAGGTGGAGGAGGCAGGGCAGCAACACCACAGTGCTACAGAGAATGCTCTTGATCACAGCTATGCAGGATATTGAGGCACTTGGTGCAGTTATCGGGAATTGGATTCTGAAGCCCAGAGTCCTTTATACTGCTCGCCAGGTGGAGGAGGCAGGGCACCAGTTCCATAGACATACATTAAGCGATCCCGATCCTTGCTGCAAGGGACATGTGCAGGAAATGGCTCTGCGTGTTTTGGGTGAAGAGCAGTCTAAGAACGGGCCGGTCTGCACCAATCCACAGCTATATGAAACAGGACCTGGCCATGCCCCTTTCAACAACTTGGCAATTTTTTGTCTGATGAGTAAGCACAAAACCTCAGCCACAAACATTATCACCACCATGAAGAGAGCATGACAAGGTTCCTTCATCATCTCCTTTTTGATATCTGTAATGGGATCAATAAGTGAAGAAATAACCTCAGCAGAAGCGAAGTTATGGTTGGGTTCAAATGGTAGGTAAGGATTTTTTGGAACATCGAGCAGAGTTTCTGATGATATCACTGACTCCATAGGACCGATTTTAGAGGAGATTTCCAAAATTGCTGATATTGTTTAAGAGGGTACCTCTTCTGTAACTGTGGTGACAGATGCACATAAGACTATTGTAAATAACTCACTTGAGAGGAAATAAAGAGCTCCAACAGCATGAAAGATTGAGGGGAAATTATTGCCAGGGCCACGTGAGGGGTGTCTGTGGGAGCTCAATGGCAATACCGATGCCTTAAAGAGTCCCAGTACTAGATTGTTGGAATTGGTATTAGATTGGTTATGTACCAAAGTAAAATTACTGGCGAACAAACCTTTTGATACTTTTAACAAAAGGTTGTCTACAATTAAAAAGGCAATTTCTGATCTGACCTTTCTCATTAGGTTTAACCCCACTGTCGGTGGAACCATTGTCATTAAACCCTTGTGCCCCAATGGTTTGGCCAGAAGGTTGTTTCATGGAAACACTTTTGGTCACAGGACGTCTTGAGATTGAACACAGAGAAGGTAATGAGTGCGTAATACTGCATTTGCAACTGTTGTCTTAATGGTGGCCCCTCACTTCATTGGATTGTACTTATGACCACAGTTCCAAGTTGCCCTCCGTTTGAAAACCCATCCTGTCATAGTCGAGCAAGGAAAGAAGGGGGAATTAGATGGAGGGACCTTTCTCACATACACACATCCAGGACATTGCCAACATCAAACACTTTAAAATTGTCACACTATGCAATGACATGCTTCATTATATTGGTGAATGTACTGCCATTAAAGGATGGGACAACAGAATATTCTCAAATTAGACAAAGTAGTCCATTGGTTTGCGAGGCACACTCAGCAGGTCTGCGAATTGGCCTATTTGCAACCACAAAAATGGTTTGTAGGTGTGACCCTTGGATCCTTTTTTTCTCCAGCTGGAGTCAAAGGAGGCCTAATTTCTTTGGTTTTGCTTGATTTACATTGTAAATTCATCCAGGTAGAGTATGGTTTGATTTACTTGTTTGCAGTGCTATTAACTTTTTCCAAAACACACATAATATTGTTACGCAACTTTTACAACTTCAACTCTCAGAGAAGAATGCTGAGCATATGTTTGTACAGAGAGTATTACTCAAGTGCTACAGGTATAGGCATCAGTCATTTTCTTCATTGGTCCTTTTGGGAGAATTTGACCTACACCCATGTGATGAAAGTTGTCAACAGCACACGTTTGCCCTAGAGTGACATAGAAAGCATACCTCACATGGAACATTCACCCAAGGGGAAATGGTAAACAACATTTTACATGAATGTAATCTTGTATTTACAGGAAAGGAAGCAGGAAATTATAATTTTCAGCTTGGTAACCCAACGTTTATTGGGAAAGAGTGCTTATTTGTCATTGATTTTATATTTCTTTCTGCCACACTTGTCACTATAATAAAGGATTATAAAGTCATATGAATGAGTATAGTGACCACAATCTAACCGACCAAGGCTGTAGACTGAAGGGGAACAAAGCGATCCCTGAGACCTTCCTTACTAACTCGTTTGTAAATTGTGGTCCTAAATTTGAGACCTGTATCAGTGAGGTCTCCAAGGATTCAGCAGTTCTAGCTTCCTTTAGAAAGATGTGTATGATGGTTAATGCAGAATGAACGTCTCAAGGTAACTCAAACTCGACCTCTCAATGTAGATTGTTTGATCACAAGTGCCCCAATTAATCAATCAATTAGGTTCTTGTAAAGTGCAGCTAAACACCCGTAAGAGTCTCAAGGTGCTATGGGTGGGGGGCAGTAGCAGTTCAGTTGAAAAGCTAGGTCTTGAGGTTCTTCTTAAATTGAGGTAGTGAGAGTGATTGCCTGAGGTGTAGCGGAAGAGCATTCCAAGTCTGAGCAGCAAGGTAAGAGAAGGCTGCTCCTCCATCTGAGTTCATGCAGATCCTCAGGGTTGTGGTGAGGGCCTGGTGGACAGAGCGGAGGTGTCTAGAGGGCATGTAGAAGGACAGGTGGTGGTTAAGGTATGATGGTCCAATGTTGTGGAGGGGCTTGTAGGTATGTGTGAGGAGCTTGAAGGTGATTTCATGTTGATCGGGAGTCAATGAAGGACTCCTAGGTGAGCGGTGATGTGGCTGTAGTGGGGGACGTCCAGGATGAGTCTGGCTGAGGCGTTCTGGAATCTCTGCAGTTTCTTTTGGAGCTTTTGGGTGATGCCAGCTTAGAGTGCGTTGCCGTAGTCCATCTTGCTGCTGACGACCGCCTTGGTGACTGTTCTCCTGGACTCGATGGAGATCAATTTAAAAATCTTTTGGAGCAGGCAAAACGTATGGAAACAGGATGTAGATGTTGAAGAAGGTGGGGCTCATAGAGAAGCCACGAGGAACACCGTAGCTGATCTCTGTCAGTTCTGATGACAGCGGTGGTAGCCTGACTCTCTTGTTTCAGCCAGTGAGGAAGGAGCAGGTCCACTCTTGCAGGTGGCGGAGAGGTACAGGATGATGAGGGCTGCAGTTTTGCCTCAGTTGGGGAGAGTGCGGATGTCATCCGTTGCTGCAAGGAGTGTGGTCTCAGTGCTGTCGTTGCTTCTGAAGCCTGATTGGGAGGGGTCCCGGGTGTGGTTTGTCTCAATGAATTCAGTGAGTTGGGCATTGATGGTCTTGGAGTAGGCCACGTCTTGGCAAGATGGGTGAGGAGGAGCTTAGGGGGTTGATATGGCTGGTGTGCCATTTCCTCCCACTGATGATTGAGGCAGGGGGCGGGTGATACAGGGGTATCACACCGAGGCACGTCAAATCCAGTGGGGAAAAGTCCTGCATCACTTGCAGCGCGTGTATCGGAGCCAGAGGAATGACCACCAGCTGAAGCACCGCTGGGCTGACCTCATCACCAGGGAGTAAGATCTGCTGGACCACCTGGGAATAGTGATTGGTGGCTCTATTGGTGAGTACAAATCATGTAAATGTGTACGATTAAAAGCTCTGTAGTGACATTAGATGATTTGTACAATATCTGCCGGCTATGTTGTTGAGTGTGTGGAATGCTTCGGAAACAGACAGGGTCATTGATGGACTATGTGAAGGACCACAATTGCTAGCTGTCAGGAAGCAAGTGCTCTGCAAACTTACTGAATACTTTTGCTTAATGTAATTTGGTGCCACCTTTGTGTCAGACAACAACACAAATTAGGAGCCAATCATGTCTATATAGGTCACATTTGCCAGTGAAGTATAGATTTTCCAAAATATTACCAACCTTTGTTGACGCAACAGCTAGACTGACTTTAGAAACACTACATGATGCAGAAAATGAGTGCAGGCTTCACGTCAATTGATGATAGCAAAGGGACCCAGACATATGTCTCATGTGTGTCTGGTGAGTGTGTAAGGAAAGCGTTCACGGAAGTTCTATGAATGTTAGAGATTATTGTGGTCCTTCATCATGTGGAAACATAGGGAAAAAGTGTAAGGTGCCCTCAGCTAACATCTTACACTGGTAATTGGTGTTTGGTATTCCACCTTTCGTTTAAGGGTTGGCAGGCCAAAGGTATGCACATGGGTTCATATCTCTATGGTTGGTGCAAATCACCATAGCTGGGCCACATCCAATGAAGAAACTGTAACAACATGAGGGCTTACAAATGTCCCTGCCCCTCTGTACATTATACCTATGTGTCATAAATTTGTCATGGCCACAATGGCTGTTTGACTGGTAATGCACTCCTCAAGTAAACAGGCTTTGGATGTCTCTCTTGGATGCACATGATGAGACGAATACACGCCATTATTATGTCTGCTCACTGATGAAGGAGCATGTTTGCCACCACATGATAGTTAGGGCCACTGCATGTGTGCAGATATGTGTGTAATTGTCACAGGAGACCCATGCTATATACATGTTAGCCTTGCTATATCGGATGCATAATGTCTGAGTGGCTTTACATACCTATGTCATCTTACACATAGTTTTTGTCTTTGGAATTGTTGGTCAGTGCACAGATTTTGAGCACATTTCTTCCTTCCATGCCTTACAGGTGGACCACACCCTACACTGTGTGCGAGGTGGCTTCATTTGAGGACCCTGACAACTCCAGTAGGTGTTGATATGTCTGTTATGTGTTGTGTTTGCTGGTGATGTGTGATGGACTCCTGTGTGTTGAACAAATAGCAAGGTATGATGCGCTGGCCCATCATTTGTCTTGTTCCATGAGTGGGATTTCATTATCTCAGCATTTTGGACTTTGCCAATGCTTATCCTATTGTCTTATCTAGGGATTCTATGTCATTCCTGTAGGCCCCGCAATGTGAATTGGGGTGAGTCATGTGGATAACACTTGTATCAACAAGAGTCGCACTGGACCTAATCTCAGATTTAGTCTGCCTGTCAGACCCACATTCTCCCCGAATGGGGCTGCAAAATGCTTACCCACAGACTTCTGCTTTCCTATTCACTAATGTACTTATGAAACTGTAGGTTGAACTTCCTAGCAGCATGTAGCTCCACATGTAGTACTACATGTATGTAGCACTTGAGTGCAATGGCCTTGGTGTGCATGCAAATCATGACCAGGGGTGTTCTTGCAACTCTGTGTCTGTTGTAAGTCATGGCTTACTGGAAGTATATCACGTGGACAAAGGTCTGCATTTCCAGACATGTGTGGCGCTGGGATTGGTCAAGAGTTTGCTGTCTCCTATTTGTAGATACACCTTACCTGTGGTGTGTGTGTAGAGCCAAACACATGTCAAGCTTTCCTAAGCTTCCTGGGTGTCCATGTTGTTGGAAATTGTTAGTTGTTTCTCCACCCCCCCCACCCTCAAACACAGGCATGGGGTTGTGAATAGTGTATCTAGGACTGATGAAACAAGTATGTCACACAGACATGTAAATCAGTGAATCTTTGGACGGAACCTAGTATACACACTCAGGTATAGCACATGAGTACTATACTAGCAAGTCCATTTACAACTTGCAGATCATGTGGCCCTAGATTTCCATCCCGTACACTGACATTTGTAGCCCTGGCATTGGCAGAGGATGTGCTGCATGATTGTTAGCTGAGAACTGTCAGAACTCTGATGCCAAATTCATGCCAGTTGTTACCCATCTTGTAGGGTTTGGATGTGCTATGTGTGATACGACCTTTGTAGGCTGGCCTGCCATGTACTTCCTCAGAGACATTCAATGATCTGTATGATGATATGAGCTGTTACAAGTACAGTAGATGTCTGATTTACTTCTTGTGGCATTTCACACAATGCAGTTCCTAATGTAATTTTTTGCCTTTGTCTTCACAGCTGCTAACATGACACCCATCCAGGTCCGTGAGTTCCTAGAGGTGGGCAATGCGTTACCAGCATATCCTGCTGGTAGAGTCGGGGTACAGACGTATGGCCTGAAGATACAGGACCGAACGTGCCTCCGGAGCCTGGAGGGCTTTCCCACAGGGTGGGCCTACTTTGCCCACCACAGCTACCACCAGCACCGACCACCACTTCCACCCAGGTGGCACCACCCACAGCTGGGACTGTTGTTCCAACAACGTCTGCAAGTGCTCCAGGCCCTAGCAGTGGACCACCTTCAGGGCAGCCCACAGCAATTGACAATACACGACCACACACATCCTCAGTTGGTACCCAGACCGCCCCAGCTGCAACAATTGACCCTGCTGCTTTTCAGGACATGCAGCGCAAAATGGACCGTGTCCTCTGTAAAATTAGTCACCTGAGCCAGGATGTTCGCCATATGAACAGGCGTGTGCAGTTCATTAAGCGGACCCTCCGGAGGGCCAACCTCTAGACTTTGTTAATGGACATCATTCCCTCCCCTCCCTCCTCTTTCCTTGTTCGTATACTTAGTGGGCTTAGGGGGCTTAGGGCCAGATGTAGCAAAATGCTAATTTGCGACTTGCAAATTGCGAGTCCCTGCGACTCGCAATTTGCAACTCGCAAATTGGAATGCAGTACGGTGTCTCAGACACCGACTGCGACTCGCTATGGGGTCGCAATGACCCACCTCATTAATATTCATGAGGTGGGTCGCTAATTGCGGCCCCATAGCGAGTCTAGGCACTCGCAAACATGGAGGCCTGCTGTCGTCAGCAGACCTCCATGTTCGTGACTGCTTTCAATAAAGCAGTTTTTTTTTTTTTTAAGTGTAGCCCGTTTTCCTTAAAGGAAAACGAGCTGCACTTAAAAAAAAAAAAAAAACCTTTAGTTTCGGTATTTTTTCAGGGCAGGGAGTGGTCCCTTGGACCACTCCCTGCCCTGAAAAAATATTTGTGGGTCCATTCACAAAGTGGAAGGGGTCCCATAGGGACCCCTTCCAATTTGCAAGTGGGTTACCATCCACTTCAAGTGGATGGTAACTGCGACTCCATTTGCGACTGCATATGCGGTCGCAAATGGAATTGCATTCCACTCCGAATCGCAAATAGGAAGGGAACACCCCTTCCTATTTGCGATTCTGAAATGCATATTGCGAGTCGGTCCCGACTCGCAATATGCATTTCAGAATAGCAAAGAGGCTTTTGCGCCACGCAAACGGCGATTTTCGCAGTTTGCGAGGCGCAAACCCTTTGCTACATCTGGCCCTTAGTGTTAGGTTAGTATAGGCTGTTAGTTTAGTTAGTGTTAGTGGGTGGGGGATGGGGAGTCCTGATTATTTCATTTTTTTCTTTTTTTGTGTGTGGGCTATGTTGGGGTTCTTGTGTGTTTAGAAAACAAAATAAAAATAAAATATATATATTTGTTTAGTATAGGATAGTATGTGTTTAGGTTAGTATCTGTTGTCCTCCATTTGTCCCATCTCATAAGGGGGGTTGATGTTTAGAATGTTTTGTTACATGTGATAAGTAAGTTCAGTTTAGGTTAGTTAGGGACAGTTGTGGGTAATGAGTAGTTAGGGTAGATTAGGGTAGGTAAGACTTTTCCCCAAGTTTCCTCTTCTGTTATTAACGTTTAATAAATATGTAGTGAACCCTTTACAGTATGGGTAAAATGCTTGTTCATCAGGGCCTTGGCATAAGTGTATATGAATTTTGTTCTATTACATTTGTGTCCTATGCTACGAACAAATCCCAACTGAGCTGTGAGATTGGCAGCTGCCCCAGAGCTACCTTGCTAAGATTCCACCATTCATTGCAACCACCAATCACAGTTACTATGGATCCCAACGTCTTTTTTTCATTACGTATGTTTTCAAAGTCACAAACAGTGCTTCCAGATTTGGTATTGGGGAAACTGTTTTATGTCTGACTGCAGTGTGATGTTCAAGGAAACCCTTATTAGCTGAGTGGTCGTAAGCACTCTTGTATTGTGTTCATGACTCGCAGGCATCATTTGTGACACTGTTCAGCATGATTACTTATTTGGATGTAAACTTAGACACCTAAATTCATGCAGTTTGTTGACTGTTTGCTTAGATTTGTGGGCACTGTTATATGTCTTAGTATTGCATGGTGGCAACATTTTGCTGCCACTATTTGATGGCTTAGATATCCCTTGAGGAAGCATTATTCTGTCCAACACAACATGATGGTGTATGGTTTCTCTTTTCATCAGATATTACCCTCAGGAAGGGCAGAGTATGATGCAATCCAGGCCACTGTGCATGGTTATCAGACTACATAATTGCAGGACAGTTGTATAAACAAGCTATGTAATTTGACATGAGGCACATTTCAGTTATCAACTGCACAGTTGATGTGTCACATTACACAGAGACAAAGTGGTTGTGTAAGTGCTATTTATTGAAAAGTGCTGTAGTGGTATAAGTACATAGTCCATGATTGTGAGTCCATTATAGTGACATCTTCCATTGTGATCCTACATAAGTGGTAAAGGAAAATGCATTTGACATGCTGGGGTGATGTGTCAGACAGTGCAGAGGGACAGGATTTGCCAATGAGTAAGTGAGAGACAATCACTGGGCAGGATGACAAGATAAACAGTGGTTTGCAGAACAGTCATTGAGTACAGTTGTTGTAAGACTGGTATGTTACAAAGCGCTGGACCTTGGTAATAGTTGGCCATGTGGCAGGGACTAGTGCTTCAGGGTACTTTTCTGTGTGAAGGTGATCTGTTCCATGTCTTCTTCTTCTGATGTGTGTGTTGCCTCCTCTGTCCTTGGTAGTTGTGAAGGGGCAAGACACACCTTAGTGTTAGAAGACGTGGAGTCAGACATCCCGGTCACTGCTACCTGTGAAGATCTTAAGGGCAGTACTGCTGCAAGGAGGATCTGCTGATTCTTAAGAATAGCAGACACATCACGATGGTAGGCAGCCAAGTCGGCTCTGAGGGGGTCATGATTGCATTCTTGCATACAGTGGAAGGTTTGGGGTGCGAGGTGTTGTGGCAACTCCCTTACTGCAGTGGTGAATTCCTTGACAGTTTATTGTAGTCCTTGCAGGATGGATGTTAGCGCTTGCATGGCTGCTGACTGATCTGCAGATGACATCATGCACAAATGCACCCCTTCTAGGCTGGCTGCCATAGTTTGCATCCCCACCCACACCTCCTTGGCCAGCTCCCGCTGTACTCCGACTACAGTTCTCTCAAAGCTGGTGCCTGTGTCGTCTGAGTCCTCAGCTGTATTGGAGGTGGCAGGTCTTACAATTGGTGTTGTGGGTGGGTCCTCTGTAATGGCTGCTTGTTCTGAGCTCCTCTTTGTGACAGAAGGTGGGGTCTGGAGGGTTCCAAGGACATCTTGGAGAGTCTGGTGGCTGATGTTTGTCAGCTCGTCATCCATGTCTTCAGGGTATTCCTGGACAGGCATATCCGCAGGAGATCCATCATCCTCTGCAATGAAATAGGGTACAATTAGTGTGTCTGTTTTGTGGCATTAGTGATGTGACATGCCTGCCTTGTGATGTTTTCACATTGTGATCTTGTTTCCTGTTCATTGGTCCAGTCTTTCAGATGGGCATTCTCCCAGGCCTATGGTCCACCTGCATGTCACATGTATTGTGGTAAGTTATTAGACTTGTCGGCATCATCTCCTCTAGTGTTGTTTTAGGCCAAATAGTGAATTGCCACCTTCTTGTCCTACTCAACCCTCCGTCTACATCCATTCTAATGGTGAGGCCTTTCACTGGCTGTGGGTGTTCTGATGGCACTAGCAGCAAACTTAATAATCTGGACCTGCCCCAGTCTCTGATCCTTCACATCCACTTATATGTAGTTGACTTGTAGCGTATCCTATGCATAGCATTGTTATGGCACGATATGGATGTTAGCATTGGTAATGTGTACAGCTGATGTTGGAGAATGTGTAGAGATTGGATTGCCCTGATAGTCGTAGCAGTGTCCTATTTCCTCCTCTGACTGTGCAGGTGTATTTCAGTGACCAGTTACATGTGTCCTCCCCCTCAATGCTGTTGACTGAGCAGTATGACATTTGGGATGTTGCATTGTGACCCAGGCACAGGATGGACCCTGGCATATGCAGCATGGGTGTGTCCTTAGTGCTTCACAATTGCAAGGACTGGAGCATTTGTCTTGTTTCAGGGGATTGTTAAAGTTGTCATCCTCAACCCACTAATTGAGGTGTGTATGATCCATGGGGGGGTTACTGCCATTGGCAACTTGAGCTGCACACAGAGCGGAGGTGGCAGTGGCAACTGTTGTCACTGTTACATTCCAGTTGCCGGTATGGCTAGAGGTTGTTAATTGGGCCCTAGTTAATGTAGGGGGTATAGTGGCTGATGTGTGACGGGATGTCAGTTTGACATTGTGCCCTTCCCTCCTGGCGTGGCTTTACCTTTGCTCTATCGTTGGCATGGCAGCATGCCCCCATGGGACTGTTGTTGGGGTAGTGTTATGGTGTGCCCCAGCTTCTCTCTGTACAGGCCATGCCCCCATGCCATACCCCTTTACCCATGTCACTCCATGTATATGATGACTTCCATGCATTTTGAGGTTGGTATCCCCCCCTGCTTACAGTTGACATTAGTGCATTTTAATTCCCCATGCGCCTTACCCTGCCTGTGCGTTGTCTCCTGGTAGTCTGAGCTGTCCTGTCCTTGAATCCCTGTGACGATCTCCTCAGGGATGACGCCTGCGACCATCTCCTCCATGTGGTCCAGGGCCTCCTGGTGTGCTGGACTCCCACCTCCAGTCTGCAGTGCTGCCTTCCTGTTTCTGGCCATTTTTTCCTTGGTCCTGCGCTTAGAGTCATGCCAGCATTTCTTGCACTCAATGACTGTTCTGCGTACTTCTGCCACACTGTCTTGTCAACAATTTGTTTCCATATTGCCTCTCTCGTACTGATTGGCAACTTTGAGGTGACAAACAGTTGGTGCTGGTGTTCCGTCACCTCTTTAAGCAGAATTTCCTGTTCCTCTGCACTGAAGCAACACTTTATTTTCTTCTTAAAACTGTCCTGGGTCTTGTGTGGGTCCTCCTGGCTGGTTCCTGGTCTGTTGTCATCTTCCTGGGGTCTGTACAGGCATCTGGGATCCATTTTGGCTTTCCTCTGCTGAAATGTCTGTGTTTGCAGGGAATTTTGATGGTATTGCGTAAAAAAATGCTGCATGTCCGGTGTGCGGGATCGTAAATCGACCCACAGTCATTTCTGCCGCGTTAACGTAGTTTTGCTTTATGACTTGACGCTGCTGTGTGCGTAAAAAAAAAGACTTACACCTTTGGTTTGCGCCGCTGTGCGTCAAAGTATAAATTTGACGCCTGCACGGCGCACCGAAATGGTGTTAGCCGGCGGTAATATGTTTGACGCAAAACTGCGCCGGTGCAGTTTTGCGTCAAAAAGTATGAATATGGGCCTTAGTGTGCTCACACATCTTCCCAGAGGGCTCTGTAAAATATTTTGTAGATGTATACAACCTCTCAAATGTAGTCCATTCTTAGACTGATTCAGTTTTCCCTCAAGGTGTCTGTAATATCGTTTTTCAGCTGCAGGACGTCTACGCTGTACTTTCCTGGTTAACAAATAACTCTCCAGCCCTGATGGGTTTCCATCTGAATTATATAAATAAGAGCGCTGTTTCTGGGCACTCCTCTTTGCCCAGATTAAGTGTCACCACTAAAAATTGCATTCCATCTTCCTGTTCTCATTCCACAATTATTCCAATGTTTAAAAAAGGGGACAAGAATGGCCCCACTGCTAAAGGCCAACCTTGCTTATTGATACAGTAGTGTCCTCTGCTACTAGCGTGAATGATTGAAGTGGTTGTACTTGTGGGAAAAGGGGGCATCAGGAGCTTGTGGAACTGAAGATTGTTAAACAAGCAATGTTAGATGCAGTCACCAACTGCCAGAAGTTGCTAGAAAATGCGCAGTTAATCCAGTCCCCTTGGGGTATTTTTAAAAACCCGAACATCAGAACTATTTACTGTCCCTAGACAAGAATAAGAACAACAGCATGGATACCATTACTCTAAGTTTCCCATTAATGTCATGGAGCCTAGCAGGGGTATGTTCCAAATTGTCCAATTTGGATGGAATGCCCTGATTAGTAATTTTACCGTTATTACCTTCAAGAAACGTGATACACCAATCAGTTTCATTTCATTGGGTACAAGACTTTCCGCTCTAGTCCGGAAACACAAGGGCGGTCTTGTAACGCTAGTTTCAACATCTTTCGAGGGGAAAGAATCATGGTAAGACTTGAACGCTCCTCACTTTCAGCTTTTATGGATGTTTTCTTAAGCTAGCATTAATCTTCCAACAATTAACTATTATAATAAGGATTGTCTGAATTGGTGACTTTGACATATGTTTATGTAATCGGGCAGCCATAAGAGTTTGTGGATTGACACATTACAGGTAGGATGATCTTTTGCATTTTATGTATGCTGAGTACAGTTCAGCACTAAATAATATGATCATAAAATGTATTTATTTGCCGATGATTTTTTCCTGCTATGGAATATGTTCCATCTTTAACTACTTTTGCAAGCAGAGGCATTTTTTTAGTACAAAAGCTTGTATGCTTGTGTTAAATGACCGCTGGTATAAAGTCTTTGATTTCAATGTGCTTGTAAATTGCTTAAGTGATCATAATCCAGGGTATGTTAACTTCGGACTGCCACTCCCTGAGCAAAGACCATCTCTTTATGGCAATACTTTGGGGCAGATTTAAGAAAGGTACTGCTGTACCAAGTGCAGGGCCATTTTCCTTGTGCTCCCTAGCGCCCCCCCATACTGCTACCATGTGTGCGCTGTACTTAATATATGGCACACCATGGCGCAGGTAGGAGGCAATAGCATCAGAATATTTTACGCTAGTGATGTACTGTTCAGGGTTAATGAAAACATTTTGGTGCTGACCTTGAATAGTACATGGGGGCCCATTGTAACCAATGGTGTGCCCCCTTTTAACACCTGCTCTGAGCAGGAGTTAAAAATGCTGAAAAAAATGGCGCAAAGAAATTTCTTTGATTTCTTTGCGCCATTTTTTTGGTTCCCTTAACAAGGGAGCGCCCCCTTGCATGCATTATACCTGGTGCAGGCATAATGCATGCAAGGGGTTACAAAGTGGCACAATGCATGCATTGCGCCACTTTGTAAATATGACACAGCATTTTTGCCACAATATCGCCACATTAGCGTAAACAAAATGATGCTAATATGGTGATGTATGCCGTGAGGAGAGCGCTTAAATCTGCCCCTTTGTTTATCTCTAGAAATGATGAAGGCTGAGTTTGATGGAGAATTTGATAGAAATGCATCAATTATGAACTGGTATCAAAGAAACGGTTTAAACTAAATTTATTTGATTTTATGACTTGTTTAGGGGATGACAATGACCCAGAGAAGATTTTGAATGTCTTTAATGCGATCTCTCACTCTATTAGAAACTTGCTGACCCTCCAGACACCCCTCATCCCAAAAGGGTTGGTTTGGTCAAACCTGCTCTCTAGCAAACAAAACTTTTAAATCTGCATTGGCTACTGTTTCTAAAGATCAGGAGGTGAATCGAATGGCACAGAGTAACTATAAAAGGACAGTGGAGAAGAGGAAACTTGAAATTCGAGGCCTGGGACTCCCTCTTAGAGGTAAGTAGTGGAAGGGACTTCATAGATTTTTGGAAAGTGAATAACACACTTTTTTTAAAGGACTCTTGCAAGAAATTGGGTTACTGTTTGAGGGAGGCTGAAGCCCCTCTCAAGCAGCAACCACAACTCTTGTCAGGGTGAAGTCACAAGTAAACCCTAAATTAACCTAAACTGAACAGTCAGGTAGCATGGTACACAGCAGTCAGGCTTATGTGTAAATTAGTTGTACAACACTTCAATCAGAAACGAAGTTAAAACATACCCCACAAAACATCTCACACCAGGTTAGACACATAGAGCAATTATTAATAATTTAAACAAGACCAGAACAACAAAAATGCAATCAGTAGAACCAGAGATATGCAATTTCAAACATTTAAGAGAAAATAGAGGCAAAAAGCACAAAGAGCCAGCTATGTCTATCTGGTTGCACCGGACTGGGACCAAGTCACAAATTCAGGCGGAATGCAATGGAGCACCAGCCAGCTACAGAGATCAAGTTAGGCCTGATGGACAAGTATACCTTAAATCCTACTTGCAGAGTGTTGCAAGCCACCCATCAAGGATGTGTTGCACAGCCAAAGTGATTGATTGGTTCCGGGGAACTGCGAGGCTGTGATGTGAGGTCCTGCATCATCTTTGAGGAGGCCGTCAGTCAGGGAAACTGGCGACACAAAGTCCTGAGTCACAGATGTGTCATGCACTGGCTGATTCCGAAGAGAATGCAGGGCTTGCAATGCAGATTCCTGTACTGTCGTCTACGCTGTGGTTGATGAGAGTTTTGCGATGCGTTGTGCAACAACGGTTCAAATGTGGCTGTGGACTGTGAGGTTGATACGGAGTCATTGCACTGGAAGAACCCACCTTCAGGCCCACTTCTAATGGACCAGGTCTAGGGTGGCACCACTTAGCAGAGCAGGACTTACAGTTGCAGAGTCTAGGTGCTGGTTACAAGAGACTAGCCCTTGGAATCATTTTGGTGGTCCTGGATCCAGGTTACAGGAACAGTCCATCTCACCCAGGCAACAGGGCAGCAGGTCAGTACAGCAGGCAGAGGTTCTTTAGGACAACAGTTCAGCATAGTGGCAGCACAGCATTTATACCTGGTGCCTCCTTTGAAGTGGTTGAAACCTTTAGAGGATTACCTTCGAAGTGCACAAGTTTCCTGCTTTCCCTCTCCTGACTCCAGACTAACTACAGGGGGAATGCAATCATTTGTGTGAAGGCAGGACATAGGCTCTTCCGGTGTAAGTAGAGCTGCGCCTAACTCGTCCAGCAAGAGATGACCCATACAGGCACATCCAAGCTCTATTGTATGTGGCTGTCTAGAAGGAATACACAAAACACAACAGCCAACTGCATCTAGTCATGTGACTCGGAGAGAGGCTGCAGGCACTAAGGCTCTCATTTTGACTTCAGCTGTCTTTTCCTAAGACTGCTGAAGCAGCAGGCACCATATTATGAGTACTGAAAGATTTCTGCCACATTTGGGTGGAAATCTGTCAGAACTCGTGCTGGTGGTCGGCGGCGCAGAGGCGGTTCCACAGCTATCACCACCACACCAAAAGGACTCCGCCCGCTGTATTATGAGCAGTAATACGGTGTAGCGGTGTCCTGATTGTGAGGCGCTGCTGGCGGTTGAAGCGCTGGGTCCTGTTCCCTGGCGGACAACCTCCTTGCTGAAAAAGGTAAATCAATCGTCTGACAGGGGAGGGGGTGGGAGGGTGGTGGGTTTTATGTGTGCGTGTGTGAATGGGTGTATATCCGCGTGTGTGTATGCATGTATGTAAGTGTGTGTGAATGCGTGTGATTGTTGAAGTGAGTGCCTGTTGGTATGTTTGTGTGAGTGAATTAGTGTATATATGCGTGTTGGTGAATGAGTATATGTATGCACGTTGGTGAATGCATGTATGTAAGTGTTGGTGAATGCGTGTATGCAGGGTGCGTGTGTGTGTGTGTGCGTGTATGCAGGGAGGGTGGTGCTGTCATGGAAGGGGGTCATGGAATTGAAGGGGGGGTTGAGGGAGTAGTCTTCTGGCAACAGGAAAGGAATTTCCTGTCGCCGGCAGCCTTTCCACCAGAGTTTTCGTGGAGGAGCTACCCCCGCGGAAACCTTGGCAGAAATGTGACTCGTAATACAGCCAGTGTTCGTCAGTGGATAGCTTCCTGGAGGAGCTGTCCTCCGGCCCGGCTATCTTACTGCCCTGGCAGTACCAGCCGAGATGTAGTGGTTGGGCAAAGGCCAAACCGCCACACTTGTAATGTGGCTGTCTTCACCGCCGGCCCGTCGACGGTGAAACTGCCACTATGGTCTTGCTGGTCCTAAAAAGGGCCTACATTTCTAAGAAAGGAAAATGCCAACTTTCTAAAAAGTAGCATTTTCAAAATTGTAATGAAAAACCTGACTTCACCATAAAAAAGATTTTTCATTACAATTCCAATGACACCAAACATGAACTGCTTACCTGTTCCCATTTGTAAGTTGCAGCTCATTAAATATAACTGAGGTATCTCCAATGTTATTTTATGGGAGAAGTAGACCTTGCAATAGTGAGGAAAACATTTAAGAGCCTTTCACTATCAGGGCATGTAAAACCTAAAATTACATGCCCTACTTTTTAAATATATTTTATCCCTGACCTGTGGGCTGTTTGGGGCCCAGCCTAGGGATGGCTTATCCGTATTGAAAAGGAAGGTTTGGACCTGGCAAAAGGTTTTTTTGCCAGGTCAAAAGGACAGTTTAAAACTGCATATACAAGCTGCAATAGCAGGCGTATGGCATGTTTGGGGGGATACTCAAGGGTGTGGTACAATCAGTGCTGCAGGCCCACTAGTAACATTTAATTTACAGGTCATGGGTACACATAGTACCACTTTACCAGGGACGTACATGAAAATTAAATATTCCAACTGGGGATAAGCAATGTTCCCATGTTTTAAGGAGTGAGCACATGTACTTCACTACTGGTTATCAGTGGTAAAGTGTGCAAAGGCTGCAAAAATGAAGTCAGAAAACAGTGGAGGAAGAAGGCGAAACGTTGGGGGAAGACCACCCTAAGGCTGACAGGTCTAACATGAGTCCTCCCCAGCTGAAAGTGGGGGGAATTTCCCAATATCTTAGAAGTTCTCATCAGCAAGTTCAGAAGACAGTGGGTAAACCATCAGCATTGGTGGGGTCTAACCCAGGATGGTGTTCCACGATAAAGTCCATTCCCTGTAGGGGGATTGACCACCTCAACAGTTTGGAATTTTCACCCCTCATTTGCATGAGCCACCTGAGGGGCTTATGGTCTGTCTGGACCCAGACATGAGTCCCAAGCAGGTATAGTCTCAGCTTTTTCAGTGGCCAAACCACAGAAAATGCCTCTCTTTCAATTGCACTTCACCTCTATACTTGGACCTCCTACTAACGAAGGCTACTGGTAAATAGGCCATCTTTATTTAACCATGCTAAGACAGCCCCGTTGGCAGGCTCTGAAGCATCTGTCTGCACAATAAACTCCTTCAAGATGTCCGGAGCCTTGAATACAGGAGCTGTACGCATGACCTCTTTAAGGGTGTCAAAGTCTTTCTGGCTGGCCTCTGTCTAAATCACCTTTCGGGGCTTCTTCTTAGAGTTCAGCTTTATAAAGGGGGGGCAACAATGATGCCATATCCCTCAACAAGCCTCCCATAGTATCCTGTGAGGCCCAGGAAGGCCCTGACCTCAGGGTGTTGCCAGCACTGGATAGTCTCAATCTTAGCCTGGCGGGGCTGTACCTTGCCCCCACCCATCATGTAACCCAGATATACAAGGGACTCCTGCCCTGTCTGGCATTTACTGGCCTTGATATTTAGGCCCACCTGCTGCAAGGCCTGAAGCACCTCCTAGAGGTGATACAGGTGTTCTACCAGCTCTCTACCAGCTGAAGAGAGCTATATCGTCTAGGTAGGCAGTACAAAATACCTCCTCCACAGCTGGGACCCTTTTAACCAACCTCTGAAAGGTGGCAGGCATTGTTTAGGCCAATGGGCATCACCCTCAATTAGAAGTGGCCCTCTGGGTTTGAGAATGAGATATCTTTTGCCAGTAGCCTGATGTGAGATCAAACGTACTGGGAAAATGGTAGAACCGAGCTATGAGGATAGGGTGTCCATCAGTCTACGTGGCAGAATTGAGTACTCAGTAGTTCAGGTACCAGCACCATGGGCTGGACCAGGGACCATTAGAGAGCTCAATCACCCCTGAAGTCAGCATCTTCGACACCTATTCCTTGATACTGTCTTCAGTATTAATGTTATGGGTACACAAATGCGTAAGCACAGGAGTGAGGGAGAACAGAGAGTAAAACTGATACAACAACTGGCAATAGTCACTTTGCTGCTCTGGGGTCAGAGTAGGGGAGAGGTTGACACATTCTACAAATCCACCATGCTCCTGGTTAGGAAGAGGTTCACTTTTCTCTTCCAGTCCTTCATCTGTCACTAGGAGCATGTTGGCTTCAGACTTCTCAAAGTTGGGTTTGAGGTGGTTTATGTGGAGCACCCTTAAGAAGTTTATAGGGGTCTTGAGATCTTCCAGGTGGGTGAACTCCCCTTCCACTCCTTCACCAATATGGGCCTTTCCAGATGGCATGGAGAGCTCTGAGCTCCCCAGGCTCCATATACCACACCTTCTGTCCAGGTTGAAACTCTACCACAATGGCCTTATGGTCATACCAGACGTTTATGACTTTTTGACTGGCCTCAAGATTATCTTTCACCTTTTCCAAAAGAGATGCATCTGGTTACGGAGTGCCAGCATGTAGCTGACTACATCCTGAGGGTGTTTTTGTGGAAGCTTGCTCCCACCACTCTGTTATAAGGCTGAGCGGCTCCCTAAAAGGGTGTACCTAGAGTAGCTCAAATAGGCTAAAACCTAACCCCCTTCTGTGGCACCTCCCCGAAGGCAAACAGTAGGCATTGCAGCAAAAGGGCACACTTACACCTCATGGGCTCTAGTAGGCCTATTAGCATGCCTTTAAGGTCTTGTTGAATCTCTCTACAAGCCCATTTGTTTGGGGGCGATAGGGTGCGGAGAACTTGTAAGTCACTCCACACTCATCCCACTTGGACTTCATGTACACTGACATGAGGTTAGTGTCTCTCTCAGAAACTACCTCTTTGGGAACCCCACGTGGGTCTGGGTAAAAATCTTCATCAGGGCCCTGGTCACCACAGATGCAGTCACCGACCTCGGAAGGATGACCTCTGAGTACCAGTTAGCATGGTCCATCAAGACCTGTTGCTTAAAGCTCTCCTGGTGTCCAAGGAACCAACAGTGTTAATGTCCACCCTCTCAAAGGCAGTGCAAATGACAAGAAATGGGGCCATGGGAGCCTTGAGCTTTTTCCTCGACTTTCTACTGGCCTGGTAGGTGGGACAGAAAGTATAGAAAGCATCTGAGGCCAATAGAAGTGGTTAACACACCTGGTGAAGGTCTTGTCTTCCCCAGATGTCCTGCCAGGAGAACATCACAAGCCAATCCCAACAAGAAGGCCCTGTAACACTCAGTGACCAACAGCACATGGGCTGTACTGGATCCAGGAACCTTAGGCTCATGGTGAAGGAGGCTATTCTCCCAATAGATAAGGTGATCTCCAGAGGTATCACCTGCAACCTGGGCCTCAGCTTGCTGTCCTCAAGCCTTCTAGAGTTGAGCACTCTTTCTGTGCCTTGCACAATTCCTCCCTGGTGGGCCCACCCTCAACCTGCCATCCAGCAAGCTCAGGCAGGTCACCTTGGGCAGCAATGTCCTCCATAGTAGTTTCAGGAGCATCCTCCTCGGGTGCCCCATCAACCAGGACCATGGGGATTTCAGGAGCTGGCTTCCATGCCCCTCAGGTGTCCCACAACGCTGGACCACAGGAACTCAAGGGGCTGCTTTCCCATATCCCTTGCCTTTAATCTTCTTGGTAGCTGCCTGGGCTATTTTTCCAGGCTCCAGGCTCCTTTGACTCCCTTACCGGGCAGTCATTGACCTTTTGGTCATACACACCTATTCAGGCACTCTCAACATCTCCAAGTGTGGCCTGAGTGTTACGTTTTTCTAATAGTGTGCTCCAGGTGATTGCACAACAGACAATATAGATGCATGGCAGGGCTCAAGGCTAATGTTAGAGAACCTAAGCCCCCTCCCCCCACCACTCAAAGGGAACCAGAGCCAGTGGTAGATACATCTCACAGTTGTCTGTGACTACTACTTGGTGAAATGTGTTAGAGAGGACCTCATCTAAGGACACCAGATGACACCTCACAGTAGTCATGCTGGCTTTTGTGTCCCTTAGAGCCTCTACTCATTGCCCATCGATGGTGAACCACTGCTTATACTTAGAAGTATTTGCAGACATATGGGCTTTTGGCAGCATCTCTTTCTCCCCCAGGGATACTATGGTAACCTCTGTATTTTTCCCAAAACTAACTGGGACTACATCCTCCCAAGCACTATAATCACAAACCCAGGTGTCTGCCCACTAGTGGGGATCTATACCCTCTTAGGACATTTGGTGTCTCTCTTGGAGAGCCATATGTGTAGGACTCAGTACACTGGGAACAAACCTCCCTCTCTGTATAACAAAGAACCCATTCTTCTTTGGGTCAGATTCGGAGTAGTTTCTGCTGTTCCAATGGGAATCTTTTTAGGTTCCTTTTCAGAACTCCCTATGTTTAAGTTTTTCTCCCCCTCTTTCATCAAATGGAGCCCCTGACCACCCTTTGGGAGTCCCACCAGATGCCTTGTTGGGCACTCTGGTGATGGCCCAGTGGTCCACCTCCTCTGCAAGCTTCCTGGGTCAGACAGATTGCTGTCCACTAGGGGCTGGTGCAGGTCTGCAAAACACATATTTAGCATTTGCTCCCAGAGAATCAAGTTGTAAAGCCCATTGTAATAATTTGCCTTGCTGTCCCTCCCCCAGCCATTCACTGCCTTGTTGGAGTAGTCCAAGAAAACCACCCAAGACTGATTTGGAAGTTAGGGTCTGACCCTGAACCATTGGTGGCATTCTTCAATGGTCAGTCCAAACTTAGTGATAAGTATGGCTTTCATGGGGGCATACTGGAACTGGTTCTGTAAATCTAGTGTGTGTAGTGTGTTCTTCCAAACTGGAGGCATATGTTCCTACAAGCCCCCTAATCCTCTGGGATTTTGTGCGCCCTCAGGGTCACCTCACAAGCAGTAAACCATATATCTATGTCATCTCTACCACGTAGTTGGGCCCCAGATCTTTAGGCATGCAGACCTCTTGTCTCCGTCAGACACATAGGGGTAGATTTAGCAGTTTGTGCTGGATTTCCATCACATAAGTGATGCAAACCAACAAAAATGGCCAGATGTATCAAAAGTTTTTGCATTCGCAAACGGTGCAAATCGCAAAATTTGGCCATTTGCGAATGCAAAATCGTGGTCTGCAATGCATGAAAGGCATTCGCAGACCAAATATAAGAAATCGCCAAAATAGTGATTTTTTGCATTGCAACCTGGTTTTGCGAGTCACATTTTGCGATTCGGTATTTCAAGTAGGAAATTGCGAGGCGCAAAATGTAAATCACAAAACCAAGTCGCAATTCGATGCATCAAAAAATCGCAAATTGCAATTTTTCACAGAATAGCATTTTGCACATGCAAAATACCACTGTGTGAAACCAGGTGGTAACCAGGTGCAACCTATATAAAGAGGCCCAGAATGCCTCACACTCTTTTCCACAATGGCTGCACTCTACGTCATGGTGAGGAGGATGAGGATCTTGGCAGGTTTGAGGAGAGGGAAGAGGAGACAAGAGCGCATTTTCAGAGTGCTCATTACACTTTTTGACCAGACAGAGGAGGAAATATTTGAGAGGTATAGGTTGAGCTCTGCCATGATACTCTATCTGATAGCTGAGCTACAACCCATACTGCAGCGCAGAACACATAGGACTCATAGCATACCCACCCATGTGCAGGTATTATGCTCCCTCCACCTACTTGCCTCAGGGAGCTATCAAGGGGTCATAGCAGCAGCTAGAGGGGTCTCACAGAGTACCCTCTCTAGATTTTTCAATATTTATTAACACCATGCTGATCAGAATACACCAGTACATCCTATTCCCCCACACTCCACAGGAAATACAGCAGACAAAAATTGATTTCTACCAGATAGCACAGTTCCCCCACATCCTAGGTGCCATAGATGGGATACATGTTGCAATCTGTCCACCATCAGCCACAGTGTATGTGTACCGCAACAGTAAATACCCACATTCTATGAATATACAGGTGACATGCAATGCCTCATACATCATAACTGATCTCGTGGCCAGGTACCCAGGGAGCACCCATGACTCATACATCTTTCGCCACAGTGGCATTCATACAAGACTGCTAGCTGGGGAGTTTGGTGAAGGATATCTACTAGGTTTTGTCCCTCTGTACACTGGTGCATTGATGGCAGTGTGACGTCAGATGGCTCAGTTACTCAGTATACCCTCTGTTCCTTCCAGGAGACAGTGCCTACGCAGTGTGCACCTACATGATGACGCCCTACCTAAATCCAAATACACCTGCTGAAAGGAGATACAATGCAGCACACAGGGCGACCCGCAACGTGGTGGCGCGCACCTTTGGCCTGCTAAAGAGTCGCTTCCGGTGCCTCCACAAAAGTGGAGGTGCACTACAGTACAGCCCAGAAACAACATGTAGAGTAGTGTCTACTTGTGCATTCTTGCTCAATATAGCTCCCACCAGGGGCATACCTGTGGAAATATCTGATCCTGAATCTGATGAGGATGATGATCCCATACCATCCCTACAGCCAGCAGACAGGACCAGTGCAGCAGAGGGAAGGCAAAGGCGTGCTGACATCACACACAACCATTTTAGATGTAAATATGAAAACACGAATCCACTGACAAATGTACCTGTAGTGAGTAAATTTATTACCTTAATGTCAGGTAATATAAGTTCCACGAGTACCAACAAAAGTAATTGTGAAAAAAAAACAAAAGCAGTTAACAGTAAAGCACTATTCCTTCATAGTGTCCTCATGCCAGAAATATATACAGTCCCCTGTGGCCACTACACTCACTTCTTTCGGCCATGCACGCCACTCGAGTGCGCAGTTGCCTCACTGGCACCTCGAGTGTCTGCCTTTGTGGCAGTGCTGTGCCTGGCACTGCAACGTCTGGTGTCCATTGCGGGCACAGCTAGGCTGATGAGGCTCGATGTGTCCTCCGTGTCCCCCAGTCCAAGTTCACTGGGTGTGGCTGACCGGTTACCCATTATATTGTCTATCACATTAGTGCTCTGTAGAAATCCTTGGGCCACATTCCTGCTGCTGTTTGCTGCCTCAACCTGTGCAGCCACAGCACGACGTGATATTAGCGATGTAGAATAAGCCAGCCTAGTCACAGAGCAACAAAAACCTCCAAAAACGCTCATGAAGCGTCGCTCCCGCCTGCAGTGGCTTACCCTGTCGTGGCACAGCTCCTGACACAGTTCCCTCACAGCAGTAGTCAGCTCCCTCATATCCTGCGATGCCTGGACCTGTCCCTCATGCAGCTGTTCAATGTTGGCATTGAGGCACTACAGCTGGCGATGCCGGCCCCCCATGTTTGCATTATGTTGCTGCATCTGCCTTTGTAATGCGGTTATTTTTTTATTTTGCAGGCGCTGCTGCTGTAACATAGCCGATTCCAGGCCACCAAATAACGATGTTCCCTCATCTGCCTCAAAAGCCTGTGCACCTGCATATGTAGCCATCCTGCGGGGTGCTGTGCTCTGCTGCGAACCGGGCTCCTGCATCCGAGTACATATGCCAGTTGGTGACTGTGTTTGTGAGTCTTCCTACTGCTCATCAGAGTCCTGACTCAGTTCTGGCAGTGGCAGTGCCCTAGGCCTGCTTCGGAGTGGCGCAATGTTCTGTGACTCACTTGTATTGGAGGCTGAAGCAGGATGGGTGTCTGTCTCCCCTGCACTGGCACATGCTGTGGCTGCTGGGCCTGGGCCACCTGCAACGACAATATGCAGCATGTCAGTTATGTATGTTACAATATAGGTCTACTTCTCATCACTATGTTGTGGGTGTTGTGTTCTTCTGTGTGTCGCTCTGCCTATTACATTGTATGTGCTACTTTCAGCTCTGGGTTGTGGACTACCACTCCCATAAGGCATTGTTGTGCTGCTTTTAAGATGTGGAATGGACTACTTCTCACAATGTTTTACATTACTTGCTAATTCCTACGGGGCTTTTGTGCATACACATACATTGTACTTGGTGTGCCGGATGTGTCAATGTCAGTGACCCCAGTGACCGCTTCTGGGAGGAGTGTGGACTCCACTAGGTCTTCTATCGGGGTTGAAGGTGTCTCTGTGGGTGGTCCGCCTCCTGTGCTCCTGGCCTCCTGCAGTCGTCTTGCCACCCTCTCCTTGGCACGGGACCGCAGGTCGTACCACCTCTTCTTGATTTCTTCAACAGAGCGCTGTGCCACTCCAACAGCACAGATCTTTGTCTGGATATCTGCCCAGAGTCTGCGTTTTTCACTCTCAGGCACCTGGAGTGAGCTTTTGCCGGTCATGGCTCCTGACCACCTCCTCTGAGCACCTCCAGCTCTTGCTCACTAAACTCCAGCTTGCGCTTCCTTTCTCCCTTCTCCTTTCCCTGGGCAGAGGTGTCCATGTTTGTTCTGCTGTGCTGCCTTCTTCAGAGACTTGCTCAGTGTGGCTGGGCTGACTCTCTCTGAGTGCTGGTTTGGGTGTGGCACCTGCAAACTGCCTGGGATGACTCACTTCCTGCTTGTGATGTCATCAGGCTCCTCCAGGTGTGCGTTCTCGCAATTTGCAATTTGTAATTACTGAATCGCAATTTGCGAAAATGCAAATTGCGATTTGGTATTTGGGCCTCGCAAACCACAAATAGCGATTTTTAAGATATCGCTAATTCCGAATCGCAATTATGATACATGGCCTATTGCGACTCGGAAATAGCGATTTCTTAAAAATCGTTATTTGCAATTCACAAGGCCATTTCATGATACATCTGGCCCAAAATGTTTTTTTTCTAATTTACTTTCCAGTGCAAACATTGTTTTGAGCTGGAAAGCACCCTAAAAGTAATGCAAAGCACTGCTTTGCATCACTTAGCTCCAAGGGGACATTACATGGTTGGGACATGGTCGTTCCCATGCAGCCACCCATGCTTTCTGACAAACAAAACCCTGGGGGTGATTCTAACCCTGGCGGTCGGTGATAAAGCGGCGGCCAACCCGCCAACAGCCTGGCGGTCCAAATAATGGAATTCTGACCCTGGCGGGAACCGCCAACACAGCCCGCCAACTTAACACTCCGACCGCCACGGCGGTACAGACAAACAGTGCGGCGGTCACCGCCAACAGCCAGGCGGCAGACAATGTACCGCCCACACTATCATAACTCACCAATCCGCCACCTTTTCCGGGGCGGGAGCACCGCCGATAAAAACACGGCGGAAACAGACCACGAACGGGAAAACGCTCACCTCTACGCACTCCACGAGGAAGGAGGACAGCATGGAACCCGAATTAAACATTCTACCTGCTCTCGTCTACCTGCTCATCTACCACGAGTACGAACGCCGGCGCAGACGACAACGGTGAGTACTGCACCTACATCACACAGGAGGGGGAAGGAGGAAAGGTTACGCGCACACACATATGCGACCCCCACCCCCCCAAACTATGTACACACCAATGCAGAGCAACAAGTCACAGTGACACCACCCAACACCCCCGGAAAAATGCAAAGACATAATTAAAATTTGAAAAAATATTTATGTACAAAATAGGCTTTGAAAAGTATTGGTCAACTAGCCAAAAAACAATACCAAAATAATTATATATACAGTGCAATGGATAACCGAGGCAATGAGTCCTGCACATCAAAAGAAAATCGAAGTGTCCGTGGGCCAAAGTGTAACAACACAAGGGCAAAGCCCACACAGGAGACCTGAGTCCTTTGGAGAGAACACTGCAGGGGCATCTGATGACAAAACTACAGGCACCTCAGGGGTAAGGGGGGGGCACCACAGCCACATGAGTACACGACGCCAGATCCACGAAGGGGCCACCATGCCTACTGTGCCATCCTGGGGAGTGCAAAGCCACAGTCTCTCAAGTCTCTACAGTGGGTGGGTTGCCCACTGTGCCATCCTGGGGAGTGCAAAGCCACAGTCTCTCAAGTCTCTACAGTGGGTGGCTTGCCCACTGTGCCATCC